>NC_056436.1:89227633-89501808 GCF_018296145.1 Oncorhynchus tshawytscha | reverse complement strand
CTGGTTGATCAACTCCTACAGACATAGGAAAGGGTAACGTTTCTGCCCCAGCCTATCTCAAGGGATGCTGGGAAATCCCAATTAAAACCAGATCCAATAGAAACATCAAAACACTCATTCCAGTGGTCCGGCCCTTTTTAACCCTCGAAATACACTGCTCAAAAAAATAAAGGGAACACTAAAATAACACATCCTAGATCTGAATGAATGAAATATTTTTATTAAATACTTTTTTCTTTACATAGTTGAATGTGCTGACAACAAAATCACACACAAATTATCAATGGAAATCAAATTTATCAACCCATGGAGGTCTGGATTTGGAGTCACAATCAAAATTAAAGTGGAAAACCACACTACAGGCTGTTCCAACTTTTATGTAATGTCCTTAAAACAAGTCAAAATGAGGCTCAGTAGTGTGTGTGGCCTCCACGTGCCTGTATGACCTCCCTACAACACCTGGGTATGCTCCTGATGAGGTGGTGGATGGTCTCCTGAGGGATCTCCTCCCAGACCTGGACTAAAGCATCCGCCAACTCCTGGACAGTCTGTGGTGCAACGTGGCGTTGGTGGATGGAGCGAGACATGATGTCCCAGATGTGCTCAATTGGATTCAGGTCTGGGGAACGGGCGGGCCAGTCCATAGCATCAATGCCTTCCTCTTGCAGGAACTGCTGACACACTCCAGCCACATGAGGTCTAGCATTGTCGTACATTAGGAGGAACCCAGGGCCAACCGCACCAGCATATGGTCTCACAAGGGGTCTGAGGATCTCATCTCTGTACCTAATGGCAGTCAGGCTACCTCTGGGAGCACATGGAGGGCTGTGCGGCCCCCAAAGAAATGCCACCCCACACCATGACTGACCCACCGCCAAACCGGTCATGCTGGAGGATGTTGCAGGCAGCAGAACGTTCTCCACGGCGTCTCCAGACTGTCACATGTGCTCAGTGTGAACCTGCTTTCATCTGTGAAGAGCACAGGGTGCCAGTGGCGAATTTGCCAATCTTGGTGTTCTCTGGCAAATGCCAAACGTCCTGCACGGTGTTGGGCTGTAAGCACAACCCCCACCTGTGGACGTCGGGCCCTCATACCACCCTCATGGAATCTGTTTCTGACCGTTTGAGCAGACACATGCACATTTGTGGCCTACTGGAGGTCATTTTGCAGGGCTCTGGCAGTGCTCCTCCTGCTCCTCCTTGCACAAAGGAGGAGGTAGCGGTCCTGCTGCTGGGTTGTTGCCCTCCTACGGCCTCCTCCACATCTCCCGATGTACTGGCCTGTCTCCTGGTAGCGCTTCCATGCTCTGGACACTACGCTGACAGACACAGCAAACCTAGCCACAGCTCGCATTGATGTGCCATCCTGGATGAGCTGCACTACCTGAGCCACTTGTGTGGGTTGTAGACTCCGTCTCATGCTACCACTAGAGTGAAAGCACCGCCAGCATTCAAAAGTGACTAAAACATCAGCCAGGAAGGATAGGAACTGAGAAGTGGTCTGTGGTCACCACCTGCAGAACCACTCCTTTATTGGGGGTGTCTTGCTAATTGCCTATAATTTCCACCTGTTGTCTATTCCATTTGCACAACAGCATGTGACATTTATTGTCAATCAGTGTTGCTTCCTAAGTGGACAGTTTGATTTCACAGAAGTGTGATTGACTTGGAGTTCCATTGTGTTATTTAAGTGTTCCCTTTATTTTTTTGAGCAGTGTATATATAACGCCTACTTAGAGTTACTGGGTTAACTACATAGAACCACTACATAGAGGACTGGGTTAACTACATAGAACCACTACTTAGAGGACTGGGTTAACTACATAGAACCACTACTTAGAGGACTGGGTTAACCACATAGAACCACTACATAGAGGACTGGGTTAACTACATAGAACCACTACATAGAGGACTGGGTTAACTATATAGAACCACTACTTAGATGACTGGGTTAACTACATAGAACCACTACTTAGAGTTACTGGGTTAACTACATAGAACCACTACATAGAGGACTGGGTTAACTACATAGAACCACTACATAGAGGACTGGGTTAACTACATAGAACCACTACATAGAACCACTACTTAGAGTGACTGGGTTAACTACATAGAACCACTACTTAGAGGACTGGGTTAACTACATAGAACCACTACATAGAGGACTGGGTTAACTATATAGAACCACTACATAGAGGACTGGGTTAACTATATAGAACCACTACATAGAGGACTGGGTTAACTATATAGAACCACTACATAGAGGACTGGGTTAACTATATAGAACCACTACATAGAGGACTGGGTTAACTATATAGAACCACTACATAGAACCACTACTTAGAGGACTGGGTTAACTATATAGAACCACTACTTAGAGGACTGGGTTAACTACATAGAACCACTACATAGAGGACTGGGTTAACTACATAGAACCACTACATAGAGGACTGGGTTAACTATATAGAACCACTACTTAGAGGACTGGGTTAACTACATAGAACCACTACTTAGATGACTGGGTTAACTACATAGAACCACTACTTAGATGACTGGGTTAACTACATAGAACCACTACATAGAGGACTTAGAACCACTACATAGAACCACTACTTAGAGGACTGGGTTAGAACCACTACATAGAACCACTACATAGAGGACTGGGTTAACTACATAGAACCACTACATAGAGGACTGGGTTAACTACATAGAACTACATAGAGGACCACTACTTAGAGGACTGGGTTAACTACATAGAACCACTACTTAGAGGACTGGGTTAACTACATAGAACCACTACTTAGAGGACTGGGTTAACTACATAGGAACCACTACATAGAGGACTGGGTTAACTGGTAGAACCACTACATAGAACCACTACATAGAGGACTGGGTTAACTACATAGAACCACTACATAGAGGACTGGGTTAACTATATAGAACCACTACAGCTAGAACCACTACATAGAGGACTGGGTTAACTACATAGAACCACTACATAGAGGAGTGTGTGAACCACTTACTACTAGAACCACTAGCTAGAGGACCACTACATAGAACCACTACTTAGAGGACTGGGTTAACTACATAGAACCACTACATAGAGGACTGGGTTAACTACTCCAGCTGAACCACTACATAGAGGACTGGGTTAACTATATAGAACCACTACTTAGAGGACTGGGTTAACTACATAGAACCAACCACTACATAGAGGACTGGGTTAACTATATAGAACCACCACTGGGTTAACATAGATAGAACCACTACATAGAGGACTGGGTTAACTACCAGCATAGAGGACTGGAACCATAGAGAACCACTTAGAGGACTGGGTTAACTACAGCTAGAACCACTGGAACCACATAGAGGACTGGGTTAACTATATAGAACCACTACATAGAACCACTACATAGAGGACTGTTAACTACATAGTACATAGAGGACTGGGTTAACTATATAGAACCACTACTTAGAGGACTGGGTTAACTACATAGAACCACTACATAGAGGACTGGGTACCACTACATAGAACCACTACATAGAGGACTGGGTTAACTACATAGAGGACTGGGTTAACTGGGTTAACCACTAGCTGAGGGTTGGAACATAGAGGCCAGTGTTAACTACATAGAACCACTACTTAGATGACTGGGTTAACTACATAGAATGCCTACTTAGAGGACTGGGTTAACTATATAGAACCACTACATAGAACCACTACATAGAGGACTGGGTTAAATACATAGAACCACTACATAGAGGACTGGGTTAACTACATTGTGTGTGTGTGTGTGTGTGTGTGGTACCTCCAGCTGAGGGTTGGACATAGAGGCCAGTGTGTGTGTGTGGTACCTCCAGCTGAGGGTTGGACATAGAGGCCAGTGTGTGTGTGGTACCTCCAGCTGAGGGTTGGACATAGAGGCCAGTGTGTGTGTGTGGTACCTCCAGCTGAGGGTTGGACATAGAGGCCAGTGTGTGTGTGTGTGTGGTACCTCCAGCTGAGGGTTGGACATAGAGGCCAGTGTGTGTGTGGTACCTCCAGCTGAGGGTTGGACATAGAGGCCAGTGTGTGTGTGTGGTACCTCCAGCTGAGGGTTGGACATAGTGGCCAGTGTGTGTGTGTGTGTGTGGTACCTCCAGCTGAGGGTTGGACATAGAGGCCAGTGTGTGTGTGGTACCTCCAGCTGAGGGGGTTGGACATAGAGGCCAGTGTGTGTGTGTGGTACCTCCAGCTGAGGGTTGGACATAGAGGCCAGTGCGGCAACGTTGAAGGGGAAGTAGCTGTTAGCTCCTCCCATGTCCATCTGTCCTCCGTACGCTCCATGGTTCACACGCAGAGACAGACCCTGGGACAGAGACAGAGAGGGTTATAGAGACACACAGAGACAGACCCTGGGACAGAGACAGACCCTGGGACAGAGACAGACCCTGGGACAGAGACAGAGAGGGTTATAGAGACACACAGAGACAGACCCTGGGACAGAGACAGAGAGGGTTATAGAGACACACAGAAACAGACCCTGGGACAGAGACAGAGAGGGTTATAGAGACACACAGAGACAGACCCTGGGACAGAGACAGAGAGGGTTATAGACACAGAGACAGACCCTGGGACAGAGACAGACCCTGGGACAGAGACAGACCCTGGGACAGAGACAGACCCTGGGACAGAGACAGAGAGGTTATAGAGACACACAGAGACAGACCCTGGGACAGAGACAGAGAGGGTTATAGAGACACACAGAGACAGACCCTGGGACAGAGACAGAGAGGTTATAGAGACACACAGAGAGACCCTGGGACAGAGACAGAGAGGGTTATAGAGACACACAGAGACAGACCCTGGGACAGAGACAGACCCTGGGACAGAGACAGAGAGGGTTATAGAGACACACAGAGACAGACCCTGGGACAGAGACAGAGAGGGTTATAGAGACACACAGAGACAGACCCTGGGACAGAGACAGAGGTTATAGAGACACACAGAGACAGACCCTGGGACAGAGACAGACCCTGGGACAGAGACAGAGAGGGTTATAGAGACCGACAGACCCTGGGACAGAGACCGACCCTGGGACAGAGACCGACCCTGGGACAGAGACAGAGAGGGTTATAGAGACACACAGAGACAGACCCTGGGACAGAGACAGGCCCTGGGACAGAGACAGAGACAGTTATAGAGACACAGAACAGACCCTGGGACAGAGACAGAGAGCGTTATAGAGACACACAGAGACAGACCCTGGGACAGAGACAGAGAGGGTTATAGAGACCGACCCTGGGACAGAGACAGACCCTGGGACAGAGACAGAGAGGGTTATAGAGACACACAGAGACAGACCCTAGGACAGAGACAGAGAGGGTTATAGAGACAGACAGAGACAGACCCTGGGACAGAGACAGACCCTGGGACAGAGACAGACCCTGGGACAGAGACAGACCCTGGGACAGAGACAGACCCTGGGACAGAGACAGAGAGGGTTATAGAGACCGACCCTGGGACAGAGACTGACCCTGGGACAGAGACCGACCCTGGGACAGAGACAGAGAGGGTTATAGAGACACACAAGAGACAGACCCTAGGACAGAGACAGAGAGGGTTATAGAGACAGACAGAGACAGACCCTGGGACAGAGACAGATCCTGGGACAGAGACAGAGAGAGAGTTATAGAGACACAGAGACAGACCCTGGGACAGAGACAGAGAGCGTTATAGAGACACAGAGACAGACCCTGGGACAGAGACAGACCCTGGGACAGAGACAGGCCCTGGGACAGAGACAGAGAGAGTTATAGAGACACAGAGACAGACCCTGGGACAGAGACAGAGAGGGTTATAGAGACACACAGAGACAGACCCTGGGACAGAGACAGACCCTGGGACAGAGACAGGCCCTGGGACAGAGACAGAGAGCGTTATAGAGACACACAGAGACAGACCCTGGGACAGAGTGCGTTCTGAGCCCTCTCCTGTCCTCCCTGTTCACCCATGACTGCGTGGCCACGCACGTCTCCAACTCAATCATCAAGTTTACTGACGGCACAACAGTAGTAGGACTGATTACCAACAATGACGAGAGTCTACAGGGAGGAGGTGAGGAACTTAGCAGTGTGGTGTCAGGAAAACATCCTCTCCTTCAAAGTCAACAAAAGGAAGGAGCTGATCGTGGACTCAGAGGGAGAGGAGGGGGAGCACCCCCCTATCACATCGACGGGACCGCAGTGGAGGTCAAAAGCTTCGAGGTCTGACTGACTGTACCTTCTTCTCCGCCTCGTACTCGGCCCAGGCTGCTTTGCGGTCCTCCTCGCTGAGAGCCTCCTCTTCCTTGTGATCCAGCAGGGAGTCATGTTCATGATAGCCCACAATCTGCTCCTTATTGCTGTGGAGCAGCTCAGCTAGGAAGGGGTCCTACAGGAGAGAAGTTACAGCACGGTTAGGTTAAGGTCAGGTGAAGATTAGGTCAGGTTAAGGTTAGGTTAAGGTCAGGTGAAGATTAGGTCAGGTTAAGGTTAGGTGGAGGTCAGGTGAAGGTCGGGTGAAGGTCAGGTGAAGATTAGGTCAGGTTAAGGTCAGGTTAAGGTTAGGTGAAGGTCATGTGAAGGTTAAGGTCAACTTAAGGTTAAGGTCAGGTTAAGGTCACCTTAAGGTTAGGTTAGGGTCAGGTTAAGGTCAGGTGAAGATTAGGACAGGTTAAGATCAGGTTAAGGTTAGGTGAAGGTCATGTGAAGGTTAAGGTCAACTTAAGGTTAAGGTCAGGTTAAGGTCAGGTTAAGGTCAGGTTAAGGTCAGGTTAAGGTCACTTTAAGGTTAAGCTTAGGTTAGAGTCAGGTTAAGGTCAGTGAGTCATGATAGCCCACAATCTGTCCCTTATTGCTGTGGTCCTACAGCAGAGATGGAGCAGTCAGCTAGGAAACACACACACAATGACACCACAGCCCACAGCCCCCAGCCCCAGCCCACAGCCCCCCACAGCCCCCAGCCCCCCCCAGCCCCAGCCCACAGCCCACCCCCAGCCCCAGCCCCCCCCCAGCCCCAGCCCACAGCCCCAGCCCCAGCCCACAGCCCCAGCCCACAGCCCCAGCCCCAGCCCCAGCCCATAGCCCACAGCCCCAGCTCTTTTTTTTTATACACCAATCAAAACCCTAAAAGTGGGAAAATAAAATCTGTTAATATAATCAGAGAATAAAATCCAACAGCTGGTTTGAGTGTTCTCCAGAGTGGAACAGCTGGAGGGGGGGGCAGAAGTCGACAGGTTCAGGGGCGTTCATGAGACTCTTCAGTTTCCGTGGCAACACTGTTATTGAAAATAATACCTGAGTAAAAGTGACAAGCTCCAGTCAGACAGTAGAGCCTGTCAGTCAGACAGTAGAGCCTGTCAGTCAGACAGTAGAGCCTGTCAGTCAGACAGTAGAGCCTGTCAGTCAGACAGTAGAGCCTGTCAGTCAGACAGTAGAGCCTGTCAGTCAGACAGTAGAGCCTGTCAGTCAGACAGTAGAGCCTGTCAGTCAGACAGTAGAGCCTGTCAGTCAGACAGTAGAGCCTGTCAGTCAGACAGTAGAGCCTGTCAGTCCTGTACAGCCCCAGTCAGACAGTAGAGCCTGTCAGTCAGACAGTAGAGCCTGTCAGTCCTGTACAGCCCCAGTCAGACAGTAGAGCCTGAGAAGGGGTGGGGGATAGAGGGAGAGAGAAAGAGTGGGAGGGAGGGAGAAAGAGTACTGCAGCTGTACCTGAACCCAGCAGAACAGCTGTCCCTGAACCCAGCAGAACTAACAGCTGTCCCTGAACCCAGCAGAACTAACAGCTGTACCTGAACCCAGCAGAACTAACAGCTGTCCCTGAACCCAGCAGACATAACAGCTGTACCTGAACCAACAGCTGTACTGAACCCAGCAGAACTAATATCTGTACCTGAACCCACAGCTGTCCCTGAACCCAGCAGAACTAACAGCTGTCCCTGAACCCAGCAGAACTAACAGCTGTCCCTGAACCCAGCAGACATAACAGCTGTCCCTGAACCCAGCAGAACTAACAGCTGGCCCTGAACCCAGCAGAACTAACAGCTGGCCCTGAACCCAGCAGAACTAACAGCTGTCCCTGAACCCAGCAGAACTAACAGCTGTCCCTGAACCCAGCAGAACTAACAGCTGTACTGAACCCAGCAGAACTAACAGCTGTCCCTGAACCCAGCAGAACTAACAGCTATCCCTGAACCCAGCAGAAATAACAGCTGTCCCTGAACCCAGCAGAACTAACAGCTGTCCCTAAACCCAGCAGAACTAACAGCTGTACCTGAACCCAGCAGAACTAACAGCTGTACCTGAACCAACAGCTGTGCTGAACCCAGCAGAACTAACATCTGTACCTGAACCCACAGCTGTCCCTGAACCCAGCAGAACTAACAGCTGTCCCTGAACCCAGCAGAACTAACAGCTGTCCCTGAACCCAGCAGAACTAACAGCTGTCCCTGAACCCAGCAGAACTAACAGCTGTCCCTGAACCAACAGCTGTACTGAACCCAGCAGAACTAACAGCTGTCCCTGAACCCAGCAGAACTAACAGCTGTCCCTGAACCCAGCAGAACAGCTGTCCCTGAACCCAGCAGAACTAACAGCTGTCCCTGAACCCAGCAGAACTAACAGCTGTACTGAACCCAGCAGAACTAACAGCTGTCCCTGAACCCAGCAGAACTAACAGCTGTCCCTGAACCAACAGCTGTCCCTGAACCCAGCAGAACTAACAGCTGTCCCTGAACCCAGCAGAACTAACAGCTGTCCCTGAACCCAGCAGAACTAACAGCTGTCCCTGAACCCAGCAGAACTAACAGCTGTACCTGAACCAACAGCTGTCCCTGAACCCAGCAGAACTAACAGCTGTCCCTGAACCCAGCAGAACTAACAGCTGTACCTGAACCCAGCAGAACTAACAGCTGTACCTGAACCCAGCAGAACTAACAGCTGTCCCTGAACCCAGCAGAACTAACAGCTGTCCCTGAACCCAGCAGAACTAACAGCTGTCCCTGAACCCAGCAGAACTAACAGCTGTCCCTGAACCCAGCAGAACTAACAGCTGTCCCTGAACCCAGCAGAACTAACAGCTGTCCCTGAACCCAGCAGAACTAACAGCTGTCCCTGAACCCAGCAGAACTAACAGCTGTACCTGAACCCAGCAGAACTAACAGCTGTCCCTGAACCAACAGCTGTCCCTGAACCCAGCAGAACTAACAGCTGTCCCTGAACCCAGCAGAACTAACAGCTGTCCCTGAACCCAGCAGAACTAACAGCTGTCCCTGAACCCAGCAGAACTAACAGCTGTCCCTGAACCCAGCAGAACTAACAGCTGTACCTGAACCCAGCAGAACTAACAGCTGTACCTGAACCCAGCAGAACTAACAGCTGTCCCTGAACCAACAGCTGTCCCTGAACCCAGCAGAACTAACAGCTGTCCCTGAACCCAGCAGAACTAACAGCTGTCCCTGAACCCAGCAGAACTAACAGCTGTCCCTGAACCCAGCAGAACTAACAGCTGTCCCTGAACCCAGCAGAACTAACAGCTGTCCCTGAACCCAGCAGAACTAACAGCTGTCCCTGAACCCAGCAGAACTAACAGCTGTCCCTGAACCCAGCAGAACTAACAGCTGTCCCTGAACCCAGCAGAACTAACAGCTGTCCCTGAACCCAGCAGAACTAACAGCTGTCCCTGAACCCAGCAGAACTAACAGCTGTACCTGAACCAACAGCTGTCCCTGAACCCAGCAGAACTAACAGCTGTCCCTGAACCCAGCAGAACTAACAGCTGTACCTGAACCCAGCAGAACTAACAGCTGTCCCTGAACCCAGCAGAACTAACAGCTGTCCCTGAACCCAGCAGAACTAACAGCTGTCCCTGAACCCAGCAGAACTAACAGCTGTACCTGAACCCAGCAGAACTAACAGCTGTCCCTGAACCCAGCAGAACTAACAGCTGTCCCTGAACCCAGCAGAACTAACAGCTGTCCCTGAACCCAGCAGAACTAACAGCTGTCCCTGAACCCAGCAGAACTAACAGCTGTCCCTGAACCCAGCAGAACTAACAGCTGTACCTGAACCCAGCAGAACTAACAGCTGTCCCTGAACCCAGCAGAACTAACAGCTGTCCCTGAACCCAGCAGAACTAACAGCTGTCCCTGAACCCAGCAGAACTAACAGCTGTCCCTGAACCCAGCAGAACTAACAGCTGTCCCTGAACCCAGCAGAACTAACAGCTGTCCCTGAACCCAGCAGAACTAACAGCTGTCCCTGAACCCAGCAGAACTAACAGCTGTCCCTGAACCCAGCAGAACTAACAGCTGTACTGAACCCAGCAGAACTAACAGTACTGCTGGGTTCAGGTACAGCTAACAGCTGTACTAGTCTGTGGCCAGAACAGAGCAGGTCATCTGGTTTAAGAGGCGGTCAGCTAGACATCTTTAATAGTGGGCAGTAAACTCTGTCATATAAACATCATTTAGATGGCTAGTTAAACATCGATACACATCCCACACTCTCTCTTCTCCAACCAACACTTCCTCCTCTCCAACTGACTCATCCATCTCTCCTCTCCAACAGACTCATCCATCTCTCCTCTCCAACAGACTCATCCATCTCTCCTCTCCAACAGACTCATCCATCTCTCCTCTCCAACAGACTCATCCATCTCTCCAACAGACTCATCCATCTCTCCAACAGACTCATCCATCTCTCCAACAGACTCATCCATCTCTCCAACAGACTCATCCATCTCTCCAACAGACTCATCCATCTCTCCTCTCCAACAGACTCATCCATCTCTCCTCTCCAACAGACTCATCCATCTCTCCTCTCCAACAGACTCATCCATCTCTCCTCTCCAACAGACTCATCCATCTCTCCATCAGACTCATCCATCTCTCCTCTCCAACAGATTCATCCATCTCTCCTCTCCAACAGATTCATCCATCTCTTTGACATATTCATCCATCTCTCCAACAGATTCATCCATCTCTCCAACAGATTCATCCATCTCTCCTCTCCATCAGACTCCTCCATCTCTCCTCTCTGACATATTCATCCATCTCTCCGACATATTCATCCATCTCTCCGACATATTCATCCATCTCTCCGACATATTCAACCATCTCTCCTCTCCAACAGATTCATCCATCTCTCCAACAGACGCATCCATCTCTCCTCTCCATCAGACTCCTCCATCTCTCCTCTCCAACAGACGCATCCATCTCTCCTCTCCAACAGACGCATCCATCTCTCCTCTCCAACAGACGCATCCATCTCTCCTCTCCAACAGACTCATCCACCTCTCCAACAGACGCATCCACCTCTCCAACAGACGCATCCACCTCTCCAACAGACTCATCCACCTCTCCAACAGACTCATCCATCTCTCCAACAGACTCATCCATCTCTCCAACAGACTCATCCATCTCTCCAACAGACTCATCCATCTCTCTATCCAAAGACACATCCACCTCTCCTCTCCAACAGACTCATCCACCTCTCCAACAGACTCATCCACCTCTCCAACAGACTCATCCACCTCTCCAACAGACGCATCCACCTCTCCAACAGACTCATCCACCTCTCCAACAGACTCATCCACCTCTCCAACAGACTCATCCATCTCTCCAACAGACTCATCCATCTCTCCAACAGACTCATCCATCTCTCCAGACTCATCCATCTCTCCTATCCAACAGACACATCCACCTCTCCTCTCCAACAGACTCATCCACCTCTCCAACAGACTCATCCACCTCTCCAACAGACTCATCCATCTCTCCAACAGACTCATCCATCTCTCCAACAGACTCATCCATCTCTCCAACAGACTCATCCATCTCTCCTCTCCAACAGACTCATCCATCTCTCCTCTCCAACAGACTCATCCATCCTCCTCTCCAACAGACTCATCCATCCTCTCCAACAGACTCATCCATCTCTCCTCTCCAACAGACTCATCCACCTCTCCAACAGACTCATCCACCTCTCCAACAGACTCATCCACCTCTCCAACAGACTCATCCACCTCTCCAACAGACTCATCCACCTCTCCAACAGACTCATCCACCTCTCCAACAGACTCATCCACCTCTCCAACAGACTCATCCACCTCTCCAACAGACTCATCCATCTCTCCAGACTCATCGACCTCTCCTATCCAAAATACACATCCACCTCTCCTCTCCAACAGACTCATCCACCTCTCCTCTCCAACAGACTCATCCACCTCTCCTCTCCAACAGACTCATCCACCTCTCCAACAGACTCATCCACCTCTCCAACAGACTCATCCACCTCTCCAACAGACTCATCCACCTCTCCAACAGACTCATCCACCTCTCCAACAGACTCATCCACCTCTCCAACAGACTCATCCACCTCTCCAACAGACTCATCCACCTCTCCAACAGACTCATCCACCTCTCCAACAGACTCATCCATCTCTCCAACAGACTCATCCATCTCTCCAACAGACTCATCCATCTCTCCAACAGACTCATCCATCTCTCCAACAGACTCATTCATCCATCTCTCCAACAGACTCATTCATCCATCTCTCCAACAGACTCAGCCACCTCTGGACATATTCATCCATCTCTCCAACCCTCATCCATCTCTCCACTCCAGACTCATCCACCTCTCCTCTCCCACAGACTCATCCACCTCTCCTCTCCAACAGACTCATCCATCTCTCCAACAGACTCATCCATCTCTCCAACAGACTCATCCATCTCTCCAACAGACTCATCCATCTCTCCAACAGACTCATCCATCTCTCCAACAGACTCATCCATCTCTCCAACAGACTCATCCATCTCTCCAACAGACTCATCATCTCTCCAACAGACTCATCAATCTCTCCAACAGACTCACCATCTCTCCAACAGACTCATCCATCTCTCCAACAGACTCATCCATCTCTCCAACAGACTCATCATCCATCTCTCCAACAGACTCATTCATCCATCTCTCCAACACTCATCCATCTCTCCAACAGACTCATCCATCTCTCCAACAGACTCATCCATCTCTCCTCTCCAACGGATTCATCCATCTCTCCTCTCCAACGGATTCATCCATCTCTCCTCTCCAACTGATTCATCCATCTCTCCTCTCCAACAGATTCATCCATCTCTCCAACAGATTCATCCATCTCTTCTCTCCAACTGATTCATCCATCTCTCCAACTGATTCATCCATCTCTCCTCTCCAACTGATTCATCCATCTCGCTTCTCTCCAACTGATTCATCAATCTCTCCTCTCTCCAACTGATTCATCCATCTCTCCTCTCTCCAACTGATTCATCCATCTCGCTTCTCTCCAACTGATTCATCCATCTCTCCTCTCTCCAACTGATTCATCCATCTCTCCTCTCCAACGGATTCATCCATCTATTTGGTAAAAGGCAGTAAACAGATGAATGTCGGAGCAGCTGTGTTGTGCTGTTAGACAGCCTCTCTAAAGGCTGTGCTGAGATCATTAAACTGCATGGCCCTTGGGGGCCAAACCAGCCTGTCACACAGCACCTGCACCCATGAGGAGAGGAAACAATGGAACGAAACAGAGAGAGAGCTGGAGGGTGGACGCAGGCCGGACAGACCGAGGGAGGGATAAACAACAGGGTTTATGACATCTCTAAAGATCAAAGGCAGCTGGCTGCACACGAACCTGTTACACACACACACACATATTCCAGGGTACATATGCACAGAGGGAGCAGGTTAACAGAGCATCTTGGCATTTAAAGGTTATTTGGTTCATCGTTGTTCCAGTGAAGGATATTGCGGTGTGTCTATAATGAGAGGGTTTAAACACAGTAACGAGGGTTGGACCTGTTCCTCTGCAGGGGCTCGGTGAGCAGGGGGCCAGATGGGCCGCATGTTCCCTCCACTACACAGATTTAAGAGGGTGAGTGTGCACACACACAAAACCGTGATTTGTCCAAATAACCAGTGACAATGGTTTCTCGTTATTAGTCACATCCCATCGTCCTGGGACAGAAGTGACATACATCTATGTTACCGACGCCTGTCCTAGAGAGATTATACCCCCCCCAGCCATCCCATCCAGCCATCCCATCCAGCCTCGGTACCTTTGGCAGCATAGGCGTGGTCCTCTTGCTCTTCTTGCCAGTGGGATCATCCAGAAGGTCAGGTTCAAAGGCGTAGAGCTCCGTCAGCTCATTCATGGTGAAATGTCTCTCTATCTGCTGTTGATCCACCACTCGGAAGGACAGAGACTGTTTAGCGACCTGGCGGTCATAGATCTTCTCTTCCATAGTACCCTGAGAGGGAGAGAAGACAGGTCAGAGGGCAGGTTTACATCTGTAGTACCCTGAGAAGGGAAGAGGACAGGTCAGAGGACAGGTTTACATCTATAGTACCCTGAGAGGGAAAGAGGACAGGTTTACATCTATAGTACCCTGAGAGGAGAAGAGGACAGGTCAGAGGACAGGTTTACATCTATAGTACCCTGACCCCACAACGTCACTGTCCAGCTACACACGCCACTACGTCACTAACTGTCCAGCTACACACACCACTACGTCACTAACTGTCCAGCTACACACGCCACTACGTCACTAACTGTCCAGCTACACACACCACTACGTCACTAACTGTCCAGCTACACACGCCACTACGTCACTAACTGTCCAGCTACACACGCCACTACGTCACTAACTGTCCAGCTACACACGCCACTACGTCACTAACTGTCCAGCTACACACGCCACTAACTGTCCAGCTACACACGCCACTAACTGTCCAGCTACACACGCCACTACGTCACTAACTGTCCAGCTACACACGCCACTAACGTCAGCTACACAACTGTCCAGCTACACACGCCACTACGTCACTAACTGTCCAGCTACACACGCCACTACGTCACTAACTGTCCAGCTACACACACCACTAACCGTCCAGCTACACACGACACTACGTCACTAACTGTCCAGCTACACACGTCACTAACTGTCCAGCTACACACGTCACTAACTGTCCAGCCACACACGACACTACGTCATTAACCGTCCAGCTACACACGACACTACATCATTAACCGTCCAGCTACACACGACACTACGTCATTAACCGTCCAGCTACACACGACACTACGTCATTAACCGTCCAGCTACACACGACACTACTTCACTAACTGTCCAGCTACACATGCCACTACATCATTAACTGTCCAGCTACACATGACACTACGTCACCAACTGTCCAGCTACACATGACACTACATCACTAACTGTCCAGCTAAACACGCCACTACGTCACTAACTGTCCAGCTACAAACGACACTACGTCACTAACTGTCCAGCTACACACGCTACTACATCATTAACTGTCCAGCTACACATGACACTACGTCACTAACTGTCCAGCTACACACGACACTACGTCATTAACTGTCCAGCTACACACGCCACTACGTCATTAACTGTCTAGCTACACACGCCACTACGTCATTAACTGTCCAGCTACACACGCCACTAACTGTCCAGCTACACACGCCACTACGTCACTAACTGCCCAGCTACACACGACACTACGTCATTAACTGTCCACCTACACACGCCACTACGTCACTAACTGTCCACCTACACACACGTCACTAACGTCACTAACTGTCCAGCTACACACGCCACTAACTGTCCAGCTACACACGCCACTAACTGTCCAGCTACACACGACACGCCATTAACTGTCCAGCTACACACGCCACTACGTCACTAACTGTCCAGCTACACACGCCACTACGTCACTAACTGTCCAGCTACACACGCCACTACGTCGCTAACTGTCCAGCTACACACGCCATCACTAACTGTCCAGCTACACACGACACTACGTCATTAACTGTCCAGCTACACACGACACTACGTCATTAACCGTCCAGCTAAACACGACACTACGTCATTAACGTCCAGCTACACACGACACTACTTCACTAACTGTCCAGCTACACACGCCACTACGTCATTAACTGTCCAGCTACACACGACACTACGTCATTAACCGTCCAGCTAAACACGACACTACGTCATTAACTGTCCAGCTACACACGACACTACTTCACTAACTGTCCAGCTACACACGCCACTACGTCATTAACTGTCCAGCTACACACGCCACTACTTCACTAACTGTCCAGCTACACACGCCACTACGTCACTAACTGTCCAGCTACACACGCTACTACATCATTAACTGTCCAGCTACACATGACACACGTCACCAACTGTCCAGCTACACATGACACTACATCACTAACTGTCCAGCTAAACACGCCACTACGTCACTAACTGTCCAGCTACACACGCCACTACGTCACTAACTGTCCAGCTACAAACAACACTACGTCACTAACTGTCCAGCTACACACGCTACTACATCATTAACTGTCCAGCTACACATGACACTACGTCACCAACTGTCCAGCTACACACGCCACTACGTCATTAACTGTCCAGCTACACACGCCACTAACTGTCCAGCTACACACGCCACTACGTCATTAACTGTCCAGCTACACACGCCACTACGTCACTAACTGTCCAGCTACACACGACACTACGTCATTAACTGTCCAGCTACACACAACACTACGTCATTAACTGTCCAGCTACACACGACACTACGCCATTAACCGTCCAGCTACACACGACACTACGTCATTAACTGTCCAGCTACACACAACACTACGTCACTAACTGTCCAGCTACACACGACACTACGCCATTAACCGTCCAGCTACACACAACACTACGTCATTAACTGTCCAGCTACACACGCCACTAACTGTCCACTACACGCCATTAACCGTCCAGCTACACACGACACTACGTCATTAACTGTCCAGCTACACACAACACTACGTCATTAACTGTCCAGCTACACACGACACTACGTCATTAACTGTCCAGCTACACACGACACTACTTCACTAACTGTCCAGCTACACACGCCACTACGTCACTAACTGTCCAGCTACACACGCTACTACATCATTAACTGTCCAGCTACACATGACACTACGTCACTAACTGTCCAGCTACACATGACACTACATCACTAACTGTCCAGCTAAACACGCCACTACGTCACTAACTGTCCAGCTACAAACAACACTACGTCACTAACTGTCCAGCTACAAACGACACTACGTCACTAACTGTCCAGCTACACACGCTACTACATCATTAACTGTCCAGCTACACATGACACTACGTCACCAACTGTCCAGCTACACACGCCACTACGTCATTAACTGTCCAGCTACACACGCCACTAACTGTCCAGCTACACACGCCACTACGTCATTAACTGTCCAGCTACACACGCCACTACATCACTAACTGTCCAGCTACACACAACACTACGTCATTAACTGTCCAGCTACACACGACACTACGTCATTAACTGTCCATCTACACACGCCACTACGTCATTAACTGTCCAGCTACACACGCCACTACGTCATTAACTGTCCAGCTACACACGCCACTACGTCACTAACTGTCCAGCTACACACGCCACTACGTCACTAACTGTCCAGCTACACATGACACTACGTCATTAACTGTCCAGCTACACATGACACTACGTCACTAACTGTCCAGCTACAATACACATTTTCTATCTATGGAGTTCCTACTTTGTTGTCCTGGATATTGTCTGAACTCTGCTGGGTATTACGTGACTGGCTGATTGACTGGCTGACTGACTGACTGGTTGATTGGCTGACTGGCTGGCTGGCTGGTTGACTGGCTAGTTGACTGACTGGCTGGCTGGTTGACTGACTGGCTGGTTGACTGGCTGGCTGGCTGGCTGGCTGGTTGACTGGCTGGCTAGTTGACTGACTGGCTGGATGGCTAGTTGACTGACTGACTGGCTGGTTGACTGACTGGCTGGTTGACTGACTGACTTGCTGGTTGACTGGCTGGCTGACTGGCTGGCTGGTTGACTGACTGGCTGGCTGGTTAACTGACACTGGCTGGCTGGCTGGTTGACTGACTGGCTGGCTGTCCAGCTGACTGACTGGCTGGCTGGTTGACTGACTGGTTGACTGGCTGGCTGGCTAGTTGACTGACTGGCTGGTTGACTGACTGACTTGCTATGGTTGACTGGCTGGCTGGCTGGTTGACTGGCTGGCTGGTTGACTGGCTGGCTGGTTGACTGACTGACTGGCTGGCTGGTTGACTGACTGGCTGGCTGGTTGGTTGACTGGCTGGTTGGTTGGTTGACTGGCTGGTTGACTGGCTGGTTGACTGGCTGGTTGACTGGCTGGTTGACTGGCTGACTGGTTGACTGACTGACTGGCTGGCTGGTTGACTGGCTGGTTGACTGGCTGGCTGGTTGACTGACTGCCTGGCTGGTTGACTGACTGGCTGGCTGGTTGACTGACTAACTGGCTGGCTGGTTGACTGACTGGCTGGCTGGTTGACTGACTGCCTGGCTGGTTGACTGACTGGCTGGCTGGTTGACTGACTGGCTGGTTGACTGACTGGCTGGCTGGTTGACTGACTGACTGGCTGGCTGGTTGACTGACTGGCTGGCTGGCTGGCTGGTTGACTGACTGGCTGGCTGGTTGACTGACTGACTGGCTGGTTGACTGACACTGACTGGCTGGCTGGCTGGTTGACTGACTGACTGGCTGGCTGGTTGCTGACTGACTGGTTGACTGGCTGGTTGACTGGCTGGCTGACTGGCTGGTTACCTGAGCCAGGAATCGGTAGACGTAGCAGGTCTTGAGCTGTCCGAAGCGGTAGAGCCTGAAGATACTCTGGATGTCGTACGACGGGTTCCAGGACGCGTCGAAGATGATGACCCTGTTAGCTCCTATCAGGTTGATGCCCAGAGAACCAGCCCTGGTCGAGATCAGGAACAACCGACCTCTACAGAGTTAGAGAGGGAGAGAGTTAGAGAGGGAGAGAGTTAGAGAGGGAGAGAGTTAGAGAGGGAGAGAGTTAGAGAGGGAGAGAGTTAGAGAGGGAGAGAGTTAGAGAGGGAGAGAGTTAGAGAGGGAGAGAGAGTTAGAGGGAGAGAGAGTTAGAGGGAGAGAGAGTTAGAGGGAGAGAGTTAGAGAGTTAGAGAGGGAGAGAGTTAGAGAGGGAGAGAGTTAGAGAGGGAGAGAGTTAGAGAGGGAGAGAGTTAGAGAGGGAGAGAGTTAGAGAGAGTTAGAGAGAGTTAGAGGGAGAGAGTTAGAGAGTTAGAGAGGGAGAGAGTTAGAGAGGGAGAGAGTTAGAGAGGGAGAGAGTTAGAGAGGGAGAGAGTTAGAGAGGGAGAGAGTTAGAGAGAGTTAGAGAGAGTTAGGAGAGTTAGAGTTAGAGGGAGTTAGAGGGAGTGAGAGGGAGTTAGAGGGAGAGAGAGTTAGAGGGAGAGAGAGTTAGAGGGAGAGAGAGTTAGAGGGAGAGAGAGTTAGAGGGAGAGAGAGTTAGAGGGAGAGAGTTAGAGGGAGAGAGAGTTAGAGGGAGAGAGAGTTAGAGGGAGAGAGAGTTAGAGGGAGAGAGAGTTAGAGGGAGAGAGAGTTAGAGGGAGAGAGAGTTAGAGGGAGAGAGAGTTAGAGGGAGAGAGAGTTAGAGGGAGAGAGAGTTAGAGGGAGAGAGAGTTAGAGGAGAGAGAGTTAGAGGGAGAGAGAGTTAGAGGGAGAGAGTTAGAGGGAGAGAGTTAGAGGGAGAGAGTTAGGGGAGAGAGTTAGAGGGAGAGAGTTAGAGGGAGAGAGTTAGAGGGAGAGAGTTAGAGAGAGAGAGGAGGAGAGAGTTAGAGAGAGAGAGTTAGAGAGAGGTTAGAGAGAGAGTTAGAGAGAGCTGGAGTTAGAGAGAGCTGAGTTAGAGAGAGAGGTTAGAGAGAGAGTTAGAGGCGAGAGTTAGAGAGAGAGAGAGTTAGAGAGAGCGAGAGGAGAGAGTTAGAGAGAGTTAGAGAGAGTTAGAGGGGAGAGAGTTAGAGGGGAGAGAGTTAGAAGAGAGAGAGTTAGAGGGAGAGAGAGTTAGAGAGGGAGAGAGAGTTAGAGGGAGAGAGTTAGAGGGAGAGAGTTAGAGGGAGAGAGTTAGAGGGAGAGAGTTAGAGAGGGAGAGAGTTAGAGAGGGAGAGAGTTAGAGAGGGAGAGAGTTAGAGAGGGAGAGAGTTAGAGAGGGAGAGAGTTAGAGAGGGAGAGAGTTAGAGGGAGAGAGAGTTAGAGAGGGAGAGAGAGTTAGAGGGAGAGGAGTTAGAGAGTTAGAGGGAGAGAGTTAGAGAGTTAGAGAGGGAGAGAGTTAGAGAGGGAGAGAGTTAGAGAGGGAGAGAGAGAGAGTTAGTTAGAGAGGGAGAGAGTTAGAGAGGGAGAGAGTTAGAGAGGGAGAGAGTTAGAGAGGGAGAGAGTTAGAGAGGGAGAGAGTTAGAGAGGGAGAGAGTTAGAGAGGGAGAGAGTTAGAGAGGGAGAGAGTTAGAGAGGGAGAGAGAGTTAGAGAGGGAGAGAGAGTTAGAGGGAGAGAGAGTTAGAGGAGAGAGAGTTAGAGAGGGAGAGAGAGTTAGAGAGGAGAGAGAGAGTTAGAGAGGGAGAGAGTTAGAGAGGGAGAGAGAGAGAGAGTTAGAGAGGGAGAGAGTTAGAGGGAGAGAGAGTTAGAGGGAGAGAGAGTTAGAGAGAGGAGAGAGAGTTAGAGAGTTAGAGAGGGAGAGAGTTAGAGAGGGAGAGAGTTAGAGAGGGAGAGAGTTAGAGAGAGTTAGAGAGAGTTAGAGAGAGTTAGAGGGAGTTAGAGGGAGTTAGAGGGAGAGAGAGTTAGAGGGAGAGAGAGTTAGAGGGAGAGAGAGTTAGAGGGAGAGAGAGTTAGAGGGAGAGAGAGTTAGAGGGAGAGAGAGTTAGAGGGAGAGAGAGTTAGAGGGAGAGAGAGTTAGAGGGAGAGAGAGTTAGAGGGAGAGAGTTAGAGGGAGAGAGTTAGAGGGAGAGAGTTAGAGAGGGAGAGAGTTAGAGAGGGAGAGAGTTAGAGAGGGAGAGAGTTAGAGAGAGAGGAGAGAGAGTTAGAGAGAGAGAGTTAGAGAGAGAGAGTTAGAGAGAGAGAGTTAGAGAGAGAGAGAGTTAGAGAGCGAGAGTTAGAGAGAGCGAGAGTTAGAGAGAGAGAGTTAGAGAGAGTTAGAGGGAGAGAGAGTTAGAGGGAGAGGAGTTAGAGGGAGAGAGGAGAGAGTTAGAGGGGAGAGAGTTAGAGGGAGAGAGAGTTAGAGGGAGAGAGAGTTAGAGGGAGAGAGAGTTAGAGGGAGAGAGAGTTAGAGGGGAGAGAGAGAGAGAGTTAGGGAGAGAGTTAGAGGGAGAGAGTTAGAGAGGAGAGAGAGTTAGAGGAGTTAGAGAGAGTTAGAGGAGTTAGAGAGAGTTAGAGGGAGAGAGAGTTAGAGGGAGAGAGAGTTAGAGGGAGAGAGAGTTAGAGGGAGAGAGAGTTAGAGAGAGAGAGAGGAGAGAGTTAGAGAGGGAGAGAGTTAGAGAGGGAGAGAGTTAGAGAGGGAGAGAGTTAGAGGGAGTTAGAGGGAGTTAGAGAGAGAGTTAGAGGGAGAGAGAGTTAGAGGGAGAGAGAGTTAGAGGGAGAGAGAGTTAGAGGGAGAGAGAGTTAGAGGGAGAGAGAGTTAGAGAGGAGAGTTAGAGGGAGAGAGTTAGAGGGAGAGAGGAGGGAGAGAGTTAGAGGGAGAGAGTTAGAGAGGAGTTAGAGGAGAGTTAGAGAGAGAGTTAGAGAGAGTTAGAGGAGTTAGAGGGAGAGAGAGTTAGAGGGAGAGAGAGTTAGAGGGAGAGAGAGTTAGAGGGAGAGAGAGTTAGAGGGGAGAGAGTTAGAGGGAGAGAGTTAGAGGGAGAGAGTTAGAGAGGGAGAGAGTTAGAGAGGGAGAGAGAGTTAGAGAGGAGAGAGAGTTAGAGAGAGTTAGAGAGAGAGTTAGAGAGGAGAGAGAGTTAGAGAGAGAGAGTTAGAGAGGGAGAGAGTTAGAGAGGAGAGAGTTAGAGAGGAGAGTTAGAGAGAGAGAGTTAGAGAGAGAGAGAGTTAGAGAGGGAGAGAGAGTTAGAGAGAGAGAGAGTTAGAGAGGGAGAGAGTTAGAGGGAGAGAGTTAGAGAGGGAGAGAGAGTTAGAGGTTAGAGAGAGAGAGTTAGAGGGGAGAGAGAGTTAGAGGGGAGAGAGTTAGAGGGAGAGAGAGTTAGAGGGAGAGAGAGTTAGAGAGGGAGAGAGTTAGAGAGGGAGAGAGTTAGAGAGGGAGAGAGTTAGAGGGAGAGAGTTAGAGGAGGAGTTAGAGGGAGAGAGAGTTAGAGGGAGAGAGAGTTAGAGAGTTAGAGAGGTTAGAGAGAGAGTTAGAGAGGAGAGAGAGAGAGTTAGAGGGAGAGAGAGTTAGAGAGGGAGAGAGAGTTAGAGAGGAGAGAGAGAGAGAGAGGAGAGAGAGTTAGAGAGAGAGAGAGTTAGAGAGGGAGAGAGTTAGAGAGGGAGAGAGTTAGAGAGTTAGAGAGAGTTAGAGAGAGAGAGTTAGAGGGAGAGAGAGTTAGAGGGAGAGAGAGTTAGAGAGGAGAGAGAGTTAGAGGGAGAGAGAGTTAGAGAGAGTTAGAGAGGGAGTTAGAGGGAGAGAGTTAGAGAGGGAGAGAGTTAGAGGGAGAGAGAGTTAGAGGGAGAGAGAGTTAGAGGGAGAGAGAGTTAGAGGGAGAGAGAGTTAGAGGGAGAGAGAGTTAGAGGGAGAGAGAGTGAGAGAGAGAGAGTTAGAGGGAGTTAGAGTGAGTTAGAGGGAGTTAGAGGGAGTTAGAGGGAGTTAGAGGGAGTTAGAGGGAGTTAGAGGGAGTTAGAGAGAGTTAGAGAGAGTTAGAGAGAGTTAGAGAGAGTTAGAGAGAGTTAGAGAGAGTTAGAGGGAGAGAGAGTTAGAGGGAGAGAGAGTTAGAGGGAGAGAGAGTTAGAGGGAGAGAGAGTTAGAGAGAGCGAGTTAGAGAGAGCGAGAGTTAGAGAGCGAGAGTTAGAGAGAGCGAGAGTTAGAGAGCGAGAGTTAGAGAGTTAGAGAGAGTTAGAGAGTTAGAGAGTTAGAGAGAGTTAGAGAGAGGAGTTAGAGTTAGAGCGAGAGTTAGAGAGAGTTAGAGAGAGTTAGAGAGGAGAGTTAGAGAGTTAGAGAGAGTTAGAGGGGAGTTAGGGAGAGAGAGTTAGAGGGAGAGGAGTTAGAGGAGAGTTAGAGGGAGAGAGAGTTAGAGGGAGAGAGAGTTAGAGGAGAGAGAGTTAGAGAGAGTTAGAGAGAGAGAGTTAGAGGGGAGAGAGAGAGAGAGAGAGTTAGAGAGAGAGTTAGAGGGAGAGAGAGTTAGAGGAGAGAGAGTTAGAGAGAGTTAGAGAGAGAGAGAGTTAGGAGGGAGTTAGAGAGAGAGAGAGAGGAGAGTTAGAGAGGGAGTTAGAGAGAGAGAGAGTTAGAGGGAGTTAGAGGGAGAGAGAGTTAGAGGGAGTTAGAGAGTTAGAGAGAGAGAGAGTTAGAGGAGAGAGAGTTAAAGGGAGAGAGAGTTAGAGGGAGAGAGAGTTAGAGAGAGGAGAGAGAGTTAGAGAGAGAGTTAGAGGGAGAGAGTTAGAGGGAGAGAGTTAGAGGGAGAGAGTTAGAGAGAGAGAGAGAGAGTTAGAGAGTTAGAGAGAGAGTTAGAGTTAGAGAGAGAGTTAGAGAGAGAGAGTTAGAGAGAGAGGAGAGAGTTAGAGTTAGGGAGAGAGTTAGAGAGAGAGTTAGAGAGAGAGAGAGAGTTAGAGAGTTAGAGAGAGAGAGTTAGAGGGAGAGAGAGTTAGAGGGAGAGAGAGTTAGAGAGGGAGAGAGTTAAAAGAGAGAGTTAGAGGGAGTTAGAGGGAGTTAGAGGAGAGAGTTAGAGAGAGAGAGTTAGAGGGAGAGAGAGTTAGAGGGAGTTAGAGAGAGTTAGAGGGAGAGAGAGTTAGAGGGAGAGAGAGTTAGAGGGAGAGAGAGTTAGAGGGAGAGAGAGTTAGGAGGAGAGAGAGAGAGAGAGTTAGAGGGAGAGAGAGTTAGAGGGAGAGAGAGTTAGAGGGAGAGAGTTAGAGGGAGAGAGTTAGGAGAGAGTTAGAGGGAGAGAGTTAGAGGGAGAGAGTTAGAGGGAGAGAGTTAGAGGAGAGAGTTAGAGAGAGAGTTAGAGAGAGAGTTAGAGAGAGTTAGAGAGAGAGTTAGAGAGAGTTAGAGAGAGAGCGAGTTAGAGAGAGAGAGAGTTAGAGAGAGAGAGTTAGAGAGAGCGAGAGTTAGAGAGAGCGAGAGTTAGAGAGAGCGAGAGTTAGAGAGAGAGTTAGAGAGCGAGAGTTAGAGAGAGCGAGAGTTAGAGAGAGCGAGAGTTAGAGAGAGAGAGAGAGTTAGAGAGTTAGTGGCGAGAGTTAGAGGAGAGAGAGTTAGAGGAGAGAGAGTTAGAGAGAGAGAGTTAGAGGAGAGAGAGCGAGAGTTAGAGAGAGTTAGAGGGAGAGAGTTAGAGGAGAGAGTTAGAGAGGAGAGAGTTAGTAGTTAGAGAGAGTTAGAGAGAGAGAGAGAGTTAGAGGGAGTTAGAGAGTTAGAGGAGTTAGAGGGAGTTAAGGGAGAGAGTTAGAAAGAGAGTTAGAGGGAGAGAGAGTTAGAGGGAGAGAGAGTTAGAGGGAGAGAGTTAGAGGGAGAGAGAGTTAGAGGGAGAGAGAGTTAGTGGAGAGAGAGTTAGAGGGAGAGAGAGTTAGAGAGAGAGAGTTAGAGTTAGTTAGAGAGAGTTAGAGAGAGTTAGAGAGTTAGAGAGAGAGAGAGAGTTAGAGTTAGAGAGAGCGAGAGAGAGAGCGAGAGTTAGAGAGAGCGAGAGTTAGAGAGAGAGAGAGTTAGAGAGCGAGAGAGAGAGTTAGAGAGAGAGAGAGTTAGAGAGCGAGAGTTAGAGAGCGAGAGTTAGAAAGCGAGAGTTAGTAGAGCGAGAGAGAGTTAGAGATAGTTAGAGGAGAGAGAGTTAGAGGGTTAAATAAAAAAAATAAAAAAATAAAAAGAGAGAGAGTTAGAGGGAGAGAGTTAGAGGGAGAGAGTTAGAGGGAGAGAGTTAGAGGGAGAGAGTTAGAGAGAGAGAGTTAGAGAGAGAGAGTTAGAGAGAGAGAGTTAGAGAGAGAGAGTTAGAGAGAGCGAGAGTTAGAGAGAGCGAGAGAGAGAGAGAGAGTTAGAGGGAGAGAGTTAGAGAGAGAGAGTTAGAGGGAGAGAGAGTTAGAGGGAGAGAGAGTTAGAGGGTTAAATAAAAAAATGTAAAAAATAAAAATAGAGAGAGCGAGAGAGAGTTAGAGAGAGAGTTAGAGGGAGAGAGTTAGAGGGAGAGAGTTAGAGGGAGAGAGTTAGAGGGTTAAATAAAAAAATAAAAAAAATAAAAAGAGAGAGAGTTAGGGAGAGCGAGGTGTAGTAGAGGTGTGGAGAGCGAGGTGTAGTAGAGGTGTGGAGAGCGAGGGGTAGTAGACGTGTGGAGAGAGGGGCGTAGAGGTGTGGAGAGCGAGGTGTAGTAGAGGTGTGGAGAGAGGGGTGTAGTAGAGGTGTGGAGAGAGGGGTGTAGTAGGGGGTGTAGAGGTGTGGAGAGCGAGGTGTAGTAGAGGTGTGGAGAGCGAGGTGTAGTAGAGGTGTGGAGAGCGAGGTGTAGTAGAGGTGTGGAGAGAGGTGTAGTAGAGGTGTGGAGAGCGAGGTGTAGTAGAGGTGTGGAGAGAGGGGCGTAGTAGAGGTGTGGAGAGAGGGGTGTAGTAGAGGTGTGGAGGTGTGGAGAGCGAGGTGTAGTAGAGGTGTGGAGAGCGAGGTGTAGTAGAGGTGTGGAGAGCGAGGTGTAGTAGAGGTGTGGAGAGCGAGGTGTAGTAGCGGTGTGGAGAGCGAGTGTAGTAGCGGTGTGGAGAGCGAGGTGTAGTAGCGGTGTGGAGAGCGAGGTGTAGTAGCGGTGTGGAGAGCGAGGTGTAGTGGCGGTGTGGAGAGCGAGGTGTAGTAGAGGTGTGGAGAGCGAGGTGTAGTAGAGGTGTGAGAGCGAGGTGTAGTAGCGGGTGGAGAGAGGGGTGGAGAGCGAGTGTAGTAGAGGTGTGGAGAGCGAGGTGTAGTAGAGGTGTGGAGAGAGGGGCGTAGAGGTGTGGAGAGAGGGGTGGAGAGCGAGGTGTAGTAGAGGTGTGGAGAGCGAGGTGTAGTAGAGGTGTGGAGAGCGAGGTGTAGTACCCAGGTGTGGAGAGCGAGGTGTAGTAGCGGTGTGGAGAGCGAGGTGTAGTAGCGGTGTGGAGAGCGAGGTGTAGTAGCGGTGTGGAGAGCGAGGTGTAGTAGAGGTGTGGAGAGCGAGGTGTAGTAGCGGTGTGGAGAGAGGGTGGAGAGCGGGGTGTAGTAGAGGTGTGGAGAGCGGGGTGTAGTAGAGGTGTGGAGAGAGGGGCGTAGTAGAGTGTGGAGAGAGGGGGTAGTAGAATGTGGAGAGAGGGGCGTAGTAGAGGTGCGGAGAGCCGAGGTGTAGTAGAGGTGTGGAGAGGGTGTAGTGGAGATGTGGAGAGAGCGGGGTGTAGTGGAGGTGTGGAGAGCGGGGTGTGGTAGAGGTGTGGAGAGAGGGGTGTAGTAGAGGTGTGGAGAGCGGGGTGTAGTAGAGGTGTGGGAGAGGGGTGTAGTAGAGGTGTGGAGAGAGGGGTGTAGTAGAGGTGTGGAGAGAGGGGTGTAGTAGAGGTGTGGAGAGAGGGGTGTAGTAGAGGTGTGGAGAGAAGGGGTAGTAGAGATGTGGGAGAGGGGGTAGTAGAGGTGTGGAGAGAGGGGTGTAGTAGAAGTGTGGAGAGAGGGGTGTAGTAGAGGTGTGGAGAGAGGGGTAGTAGAGGTGTGGAGAGAGGGGTGTAGTAGAGGTGTGGAGAGAGGGGGTAGTAGAGATGTGGAGAGAGGGGGTAGTAGAGATGTGGAGAGAGGGGTGTAGTAGAGGTGTGGAGAGAGGGGTGTAGTAGAGGTGTGGAGAGAGGGGTGTAGTAGAGGTGTGGAGAGAGGGGTGTAGTAGAGGTGTGGAGAGAGGGGTGTAGTAGAGGTGTGGAGAGAGGGGTGTAGTAGAGGTGTGGAGAGAGGGTGTAGTAGAGGTGTGGAGAGAGGGGTGTAGTAGAGGTGTGGAGAGAGGGGTGGAGAGCGAGGTGTAGTAGAGGTGTGGAGAGAGGGGTGTAGTAGAGGTGTGGAGAGAGGGGTGTAGTAGAGGTGTGGAGAGAGGGGTGTAGTAGAGGTGTGGAGAGAGGGGCGTAGTTTACCGGACATTGCTGGAGTCATTGAACTCCTCTGCCCACTTCTTCCGGTTCAGGGCGTTGGTGGAGCCGTCCAAACGGTAGTAGTCTATGTTCCGGAACCACTTCCCCTCACCTGCACAGATAAACACAGTGTAGTTAGACGACAGTCTTCAAAAAGTCATCACACAGTTTGGCTTTATTTTACTAGGCAAGTCAGTTAAGAACAAATTCTTATGTAAAACGTCAGCCGGAAGCCGGATGACGCTGAGCCAATGGGACTCCCGGCCTGTTGATACAGCCTGGATTGGAACCAGGGTCTGTAGTGACGCCTCTAGTACCACTGCACCACTCGGGAGACCTTACTCTCCTGTCAGCTTCAGTTTAGGTAGCCAATAGACACGCCCTGTTCCAAACCAATCCCAATAGACACGCCCAGTTCCAAACCAATCCCATAGACAGGCCCAGTTCCAAACCAATCCCATAGACAGGCCCAGTTCCAAACCAATCCCATAGACAGGCCCAGTTCCAAACCAATCCCTAGACAGGCCCAGTTCCAAACCAGTCCCCTAGACAGGCCCAGTTCCAAACCAGTCCCTAGACAGGCCCAGTTCCAAACCAGTCCCCAGTTCCAAACCAATCCCTAGACAGGCCCAGTTCCAAACCAATCCCTAGACAGGCCCAGTTCCAAACCAATCCCTAGACAGGCCCAGTTCCAAACCAATCCCATAGACAGGCCCAGTTCCAAACCAATCCCTAGACAGGCCCAGTTCCAAAACAAATCACAAAAAAAAGGCCAGGGGAGAATGACTGCCCTCTCACTGAAGCCACAAAGTTCAAAGGACAACCACGGCACTGCAGGCATTACTGGTAGTAAACAGGATCCACATTATAGCGGAAGGGAGACTGGTGATCTTCCTGTAAATAACACACTTCTATTACACCAGATGTCCTGATGATGTCATGAGCACCATTTAGTGGCTAATGGGATGCCACCTTTCCAACAAGTCAGGGATCAAATGTCTTCCCTGCTAGAGCTGCCCTGGTCAACTGTCAGGGCTGTTACTGTGAAGTGGAAACGTCTAGGAGCCGGGTCTAGAACCGCCGAGTGCTGAAGCTTGGAAAAATCATCTGTCCTCTGTTGCAACTCTTACTAACGAGTTCCACACTGCCTTTGGAAGCAACGTCAGCACAACAACTGTTCGTTGAGAGCTTCATGAAATGGGTTTCCATGGCAGAGCAGCCGCACACAAGCCTAAGATCACCGTGCGCAAAGTCAAGCACCAGCTGGAGTGGTGTAAAGCTCGTCGCCATTGGACTCTGGAGCAGTGGAAAGGTGTTCTCTGGAGTGATGAATCACGCTTCACCATCTGGCTGTCTGACGGACTAATCTGGGTTTGGCAGATGCCAGGAGAACCAAGTCCCCGCAGAAATGTTCCAACAACGAGTGGAAAGCCTTCCCAGAAGAGTGGAGGCTGTTATAGCAGCAATGTTCCAACATCTAGTGGAAAGCCTTTCCAGAAGAGTGGAGGCTGTTGTAGCAGCAATGTTCCTACATCTACTGGAAAGCCTAGGGGAGAACAGAGAGAGCTGGGGAGAACAGAGAGAGAGGGAGAACGGAGAGAGGAGAACAGAGAGAGGAGTTCCAAGAAGTGGAAAGCCTTCCCAGAAGAGAGGAGAACGGAGAGAGGAGAACAGAGAGAGGAGAACAGAGAGAGGAGAACGGAGAGAGGAGAACAGAGAGAGAGAGGAGAACAGGAGAGGGAGAACGGAGAGGGAGAACAGAGAGGAGAGAACGGAGAGAGAGGAGAACAGAGAGGGGAGAGAGAGGGAGAGAACGAGAGGGAGAACGGAGAGAGGAGAACGGAGAGAGGAGAACGGAGAGAGGAGAACGGAGGGGAGAACAGAGGGGAGAACAGAGGGGAGAACAGAGAGAGGACAGATACAAGTTAAAAGTACTGAGAGAGAGAAGACTCAGTGAGCATAGCCTTGCAATTAAGAAAGGCTGACGTAGGCAGACCTGGCTCTCAAGAGAAGACAGCCTATGTGCACAATGCCCACAAAATGAGGTGGAAACTAAGATGCACTTCCTAACCTGCCAAATGTATGACCATAGTAGAGACACATTTCCCACAGATTACACAGATCCACAAAGAATTAGAAAACCAATTAAATGTTGATCAACTCACGGCAGCAAGATGTGTGACCTGTTGCCACAAGAAAAGGGCAACCAGTGAAGAACAAACACCTTTGTAAATTCCCTTTTGTAATGATTTGCACATTGTTACAACACCGTATAAAGACATAATATGACATTTTAAATGTCTCTGTTCTTTTGGAACTTTTGTGAGTGTAATGTTTACACTTTTGTTTATTATCTCCTTCTCTTGCTTTGGCAATGTTAACATGTGTTTCCCATACCAATGAAGCCCTTACATTGAAATTGATTTGAGAGATGTAAACTAAAGTACTGAGAGAACAGCGATAGTGGAGGCCAGGCCAAACGAGGCCTCTCAGGCACAAGTGATCAGCCTTTTAATATAGCCTGCTAAACATACACGCATGCTGCCTGCTTCACAACTAACATTCAGTATGGTTCCAATTACTTCACTGATCTTTTCATTACAAATTGCTACCCCTTAAGCAAACATTTTTTTGTGTTATATCATTTTTTTTTTTTTTTTAAAGAGTCAAGGTCTAATCCTTTTCAAAACGTAAGCAAAACCAGATGCCAAGGCTTAATTAAGAACATGACCTGATGCCAGAGGCTGTTTGTTGAGAGGGGCAGAGAGAAATACTGTGTGCATGTACCAGTACACATGTTGCATGTCTTCAGAGTGTTGTTTTCTCTCATTACTACCCCGCCACGGTCTCCTCCGGTACCAACCCGCCACGGTCTCCTCCGGTACCAACCCGCCACGGTCTCCTCCGGTACCAACCCGCCACGGTCTCCTCCGGTACCAACCCGCCACGGTCTCCTCCGGTCTCGGTCTCCTCCGGTACCAACCCGCCACGGTCTCCTCCGGTACCAACCCGCCACGGTCTCCTCCGGTACCAACACGCCACGGTCTCCTCCGGTACCAACACGCCACGGTCTCCTCCAGCAACAACCCACATTCCCTATATAGTGCACTACATTAGACCAGGGCCCATAGGGGTAGTGCACTACATTAGACCAGGACCCATAGGGGTAGTGCACTATATTAGACCAGGACTCATAGGGGTAGTGCACTACATTAGACCAGGGCCCATAGACCAGGGCCCATAGGGGTAGTGCACTACTTCAGACCAGGGCCCATAGGGTAGTGCACTACATTAGACCAGGGCCCATAGGGGTAGTGCACCATTAGACCAGGACCCATAGGGTAGTGCACTACATTAGACTAGGCCCATAGGGTAGTGCACCATTAGACCAGGGCCCATAGGGGTAGTGCACTACATTAGACCAGGACCCATAGGGTAGTGCACTACTTTAGACCAGGCCCATAGGGGTAGTGCACTACATTAGACCAGGGCCCATAGACCAGGGCCCATAGGGTAGTGCACTACATTAGACCAGGGCCCATAGACCAGGGCCCATAGGGTAGTGCACTACATTAGACCAGGGCCCATAGGGTAGTGCACTACATTAGACCAGGGCCCATAGGGTAGTGCACTACATTAGACCAGGGCCCATAGGGTAGTGCACTACATTAGACCAGGACCCATAGGGTAGTGCACTACATTAGACCAGGGCACTTAGGGTAGTGCACTACTTTAGACCAGGGCCCATAGGGGTAGTGCACTACATTAGACCAGGACCCAGACCAGACCAGGCCCATAGGGGTAGTGCACTACATTAGACCAGGACCCATAGGGGTAGTGCACTACATTAGACCAGGGCCCATAGGGGTAGTGCACTACATTAGACCAGGACCCATAGGGTAGGGCACTACATTAGACCAGGACCCATAGACCAGGGCCCATAGGGTAGTGCACTACATTAGACCAGGGCCCATAGGGGTAGTGCACTACATTAGACCAGGGCCCAGGGGTAGTGCACCATTAGACCAGGGCCCATAGGGTAGTGCACTACATTAGACCAGGGCCCATAGACCAGGGCCCATAGGGGTAGTGCACTACTTTAGACCAGGGCCCATAGGGTAGTGCACTACATTAGACCAGGGCCCATAGGGGTAGTGCACTACATTAGACCAGGACCCATAGGGGTAGTGCACTACATTAGACTAGGACCCATAGGGGTAGTGCACTACATTAGACCAGGACCCATAGGGTAGTGCACTACATTAGACCAGGACCCATAGGGTAGTGCACTACATTAGACCAGGACCCATAGGGTAGTGCACTACTTTATACCAGGACCCATAGACCAGGGCCCATAGGGGTAGTGCAATACATTAGACCAGGGCCCATAGGGGTAGTGCACTACATTAGACCAGGACCCATAGGGGTAGGGCACTACATTAGACCAGGGCCCATAGGGTAGTGCACTACTTTAGACCAGGGACCCATAGGGGTAGTGCACTACATTAGACCAGGGCCCATAGGGGTAGTGCACTACATTAGACCAGGGCCCATAGGGGGTAGTGCACTACATTTAGACCAGGACCCATAGGGGTAGTGCACTACTTTAGACCAGGGCCCATAGGGTAGTGCACTACATTAGACCAGGACCCATAGGGGTAGTGCACTACTTTAGACCAGGACCCATAGGGTAGTGCACTACTTTAGACCAGGACCCATAGGGGTAGGGCACTACATTAGACCAGGACCCATAGGGGTAGTGCACTACATTAGACCAGGACCCATAGGGGTAGTGCACTACATTAGACTAGGACCCATAGGGGTAGTGCACTACATTAGACCAGGACCCATAGACCAGGACCCATAGGGGTAGTGCACTACATTAGACCAGGACCCATGGGGGTAGTGCACTACTTTAGACCAAGACCCATAGGGTAGGGCACTACATTAGACCAGGACCCATAGGGGTAGTGCACTACATTAGACCAGGGCCCATAGGGGTAGTGCACTACATTAGACCAGGACCCATAGGGGTAGTGCACTACATTAGACCAGGGCCCATAGGGGTAGTGCACTACATTAGACCAGGGCCCATAGGGGTAGTGAACTACATTAGACCAGGACCCATAGGGGTAGTGCACTACATTAGACCAGGACCCATAGGGTAGTGCACTACATTAGACCAGGGCCCATAGACCAGGGCCCATAGGGGTAGTGCACTACATTAGACCAGGACCCATAGGGTAGTGCACTACATTAGACCAGGACCCATAGGGTAGTGCACTACATTAGACCAGGACCCATAGGGGTAGTGCACTACATTAGACCAGGGCCCATAGGGTAGTGCACTACATTAGACCAGGGACCCATAGGGGTAGTGCACTACATTAGACCAGGGACCAGGCACCCATAGGGGTAGTGCACTACATTAGACCAGGACCCATAGGGGTAGTGCACTACTTTAGACCAGGGCCCATAGGGGTAGTGCACTACATTAGACCAGGACCCATAGGGTAGGGCACTACATTAGACCAGGACCCATAGGGTAGTGCACTACTTTAGACCAGGGCCCATAGGGGTAGTGCAATACATTAGACCAGGACCCATAGGGTAGTGCACTACATTAGACCAGGGCCCATAGGGGTAGTGCACTACATTAGACCAGGGCCCATAGGGTAGGGCACTACATTAGACCAGGACCCATAGGGGTAGTGCACTACATTAGACCAGGACCCATAGGGTAGTGCACTACATTAGACCAGGACCCATAGGGGTAGTGCACTACTGTAGACCAGGGCCCCTAGACCAGGACCCATAGGGGTAGGGCACTACATTAGATTAGACCAGGCCCATAGGGGTAGTGCACTACATTAGACCAGGGCCCATAGGGGTAGTGCACTACATTAGACCAGGACCCATAGGGGTAGTGCACTACATTAGACCAGGACCCATAGGGTAGTGCACTACATTAGACCAGGGACCAAGACCCATAGGGTAGTGCACTACATTAGACCAGGACCCATAGGGGTAGTGCACTACATTAGACCAGGACCCATAGGGGTAGTGCACTACATTAGACCAGGACCCATAGGGGTAGTGCACTACATTAGACCAGGGCCCATAGACCAGGACCCATAGGGGTAGTGCACTACATTAGACCAGGACCCATAGACCAGGACCCATAGGGGTAGTGCACTACATTAGACCAGGGCCCATAGACCAGGGCCCATAGGGGTAGTGCACTACTTTAGACCAGGGCCCATAGGGTAGTGCACTACATTAGACCAGGGCCCATAGACCAGGGCCCATAGGGTAGTGCACTACTTTAGACCAGGGCCCATAGGGTAGTGCACTACATTAGACCAGGACCCATAGGGGTAGTGCACTACATTAGACCAGGGCCCATAGGGTAGTGCACTACTTTAGACCAGGGCCCATAGGGGTAGTGCACTACATTAGACCAGGGCCCATAGGGGTAGTGCACTACATTAGACCAGGGCCCATAGGGTAGTGCACTACATTAGACCAGGGCCCATAGGGTAGTGCACTACATTAGACCAGGGCCCATAGGGGTAGTGCACTACATTAGACCAGGGCCCATAGGGGTAGTGCACTACATTAGACCAGGACCCATAGGGTAGTGCACTACATTAGACCAGGGCCCATAGACCAGGGCCCATAGGGGTAGTGCACTACTTTAGACCAGGGCCCATAGGGTAGTGCACTACATTAGACCAGGGCCCATAGGGGTAGTGCACTACATTAGACCAGGGCCCATAGGGGTAGTGCACTACATTAGACCAGGGCACATAGGGGTAGTGCACTACATTAGACCAGGGCCCATAGGGGTAGTGCACTACATTAGACCAGGGCCCATAGGGGTAGTGCACTACATTAGACTAGGACCCATAGGGGTAGTGCACTACATTAGACCAGGACCCATAGACCAGGACCCATAGGGGTAGTGCACTACATTAGACCAGGACCCATGGGGGTAGTGCACTACTTTAGACCAAGACCCATAGGGTAGGGCACTACATTAGACCAGGACCCATAGGGTAGTGCACTACATTAGACCAGGACCCATAGGGTAGTGCACTACATTAGACCAGGACCCATAGGGTAGGGCACTACATTAGACCAGGACCCATAGACCAGGGCCCATAGGGGTAGTGCACTACATTAGACCAGGGCCCATAGGGTAGTGCACTACATTAGACCAGGGCCCATAGGGGTAGTGCACTACATTAGACCAGGCCCATAGGGTAGTGCACTACATTAGACCAGGACCCATAGACCAGGGCCCATAGGGTAGTGCACTACATTAGACCAGGACCCATAGGGGTAGGAACTACATTAGACCAGGGCCCATAGGGTAGGAACTACATTAGACCAGGGCCCATAGGGGTAGTGCACTACATTAGACCAGGGCCCTTAGGGTAGTGCACTACTTTAGACCAGGGCCCATAGGGGTAGTGCACTACATTAGACCAGGGCCCATAGGGTAGTGCACTACTTTAGACCAGGGCCCATAGGGTAGTGCACTACATTAGACCAGGACCCATAGGGGTAGTGCACTACATTAGACCAGGGCCCATAGGGTAGTGCACTACTTTAGATCAGGGCCCATAGGGTAGTGCCCTATATAGGGAATAGAGTGTCATAAGGGGCAAACCTATTGAGGACAGACCCGTCCTTCTATTCATCAGTAGTTAGATTAGTGATATAAGCCTGGTATTGAGGTACAAGACAATTAAGTCAAATTTGTGGTGAGAGGAATTTAAATCCAAAACATCGGGATCTGCTACTGTTCATCAGTCACTTGATTCTTATGTTTTGGGATCCTGAGTGGTGCAGCGGTCTAACATGCGCTTCCGCCCGAGACACCGTCCGCCCGAGACACCGTCCGCCCGAGACACCGTCCCCCCGAGACACCGTCCCCCGAGACACCGTCCCCGAGACACCGTCCCCCGAGACACGAGACACCGTCCCCCGAGACACCGTCCCCCGAGACACCGTCCCCACCACCCCCCGAGACATCGTCTGCATGTTGAGGTTGTCCTCCCACACCAGAGGAGATCAGGACATGCAGGTTAAAATATGAAAACGAGCTCTGAACCAACTATATTCATTTGGGGACAGGTCGAAAAGCATTAAACATGTATGGAAATGTAGCTAGCTAGCTAATTTGTCCTGGGATATAAACATTGCGTTGTTATTTTACACAAGGTCCTCTACTCCGTCAAATGAATCCTCACATAAAAGGGTAAACCAAGTTTGTTTCTAGTCATCTCTCGTCCATCAGGCTTCTTCTTTGAACTTTACATGGTGGTTGGCAACCAACTTGAAGGTGCTTTACCACCACCAACTGGACTGGAGTGTGGACCTCAGTTCATCTTTCAATCACCCACGTGGGTATATGCTCCTAAAAACCAACGAGGAGATGGGAGAGACGGGAATTGCAGGACGTCAATCATCACAAATAGAACCGAGTCTTATTTTAGCGACTGGCTACACAGACAGTCATTGATGTGGGAGAGCAGTGTGGGTGCAAGGATGGAATAACATGTATGTGTACATCTATTTTACAACACACACAACACGAGCGGTGCGGTCAGCGGTGCGGTCAGCAGTGTGGTCAGCGGTGTGGTCAGCGGTGCGGTGAGCATGTCATGGTCCAGTGAGCCGGTGGTGCACATAACAGACAAGGTTGGGAAACACTAGGCTAGGGGTTGTTTGTGGACAGTGTGTCCAGGGACTACCTCTGTAATGAGAAGGTTGTCCCTCTCTTCTAGGGGGGAGGGGTTAGGGTGTAGGGCAGTACAGTACCTTTGTAGGGAGAGGGTTTCTCCTCCTCTTTGGCTCGGCCAGACAGCTCCAGGAAGTCTTCAATCAGGTCCAGAGAGATGAGAGACTGACTGAACACCAGACTGACGAGGGGACAGAAGACACTGTCAACACCTCATCATCACTGGACTGTCTGTCAAGTTAACAGGACATTTGAAAACATGAAAAATGCGCCATTTAAGCGGTTCATTCAAGCACTTAGCATTGATCAATTCTGCACTTCTTGTCTCAAAGTGTTTTCAGAGCTTGTCTCACACTTTGTCCCCAACCTCCTCTGTGGTGATGAACTGATATGATGTATTTAGGTGAGCGGACACCTGGAGCGGATGACTTGAGAGTTGTCCTTCGCGTCATTCAGTATTTCTTTGTGACTACAAACCCCCATTCCTGATTGGCAGACTAGAAGCAAAACAAATCTTATGTCACATTCAATGTATATAGTCCAGGTGGCAATTTAATTCATTATTCATGAGTCTTGTGGTTTGGGGGTAGAAGCTGTTAAGGAGCTGTTTGGACCTAGACTTGGTGCTCCAGTACCGTTTTCCGTGAAGTAGCAGAGAGAACAGTCTATGACTGGGGTCTGACAATTTTTATGGCCTGCCTCTGACACCACCTGGTATAGAGGTCCTGGATGGCAGGAAGCTTGGCCCCAGTGATGTACTGGGCCGTATGCACTACCCTCCGTAGTGCCTTGCAGTTGGAGGCCGAGCGCGGTGATGCAACCGGTCAGGACGCTCTCGATGGTGCAGCTGTAGAGCTGCAGCTGTAGAGCTTTTTGAAGATGTGGGGACCCGGGCCAAATCTTTTCAGTCCCCTAAGGGGGAATAGGTTTTGTCGTGCCCTTTTCATAACTGTCTTGGTGTGTCTTTACCATGAGTTTTTTGGTGATGTGGACACCAAGAAACTTTAAACTCTCGACCCACAACAGCCCTCGCGATGCAAATGGGTGGTCTCCTTTTCCTATAGTTCACGATCAGCTCCTTTGTCTTGATCACATTGAGGGAGAGGTTGTTGTCCTGGCACCACACTGCCAGGTCTCTGACCTCCTCCCTACAGGCTGTCTCATTGTTGTTCGTGATCAGGCCTACCCTCGGTGTTGTCAACAAACTTAATGAGGGTGTTGGAGTCGTGCCTAGCCACCCAGTCATGAGTGAACAGAGAGTACTGGAGGGGACTGAGTATGCACCCCTGAAGGGCCCCTGTGTTGAGGATCAACGTGGCAGATGTGTTGTTACCTACCCTTACCACCTGGGGGCGGCCCGTCAGGAAGTCCAGGATCCAGTTGCAGAGGGAGGTGTTAAGTCCCAGGGTCCTTAGCTTATTAATGAGGTTTGAGGGCACTGTGGTGTTGAACGCTGAGCTGTCGTCAATGAATAGCATTCTGACATGGGTGTTCTCTTTTGTCCAGGTGGGAAAGGGCAGTGTGGAGTGCAATAGAGATTGCATCATCTGTGGATCTGTTGGGGCGTTATGCAAATTGGAGTGGGTCTAGGGTTTCTGGGATAATGGTGTTGATGTGAGCCATGACCAGTCATGAGTGCTACGGGGCAGTAGTCATTTAGGCAGGTTACCTTCGCATTCTTGGGCACAGGGACTGTGGTGGTCTGTTTGAAACATGTTGGTATTACAGACTCGGTCAGGTTGAACCTGTCAGTGAAGACACTTGCCAGAGCGCTCAGAGTACACGTTCCGGTAATCCGTGCTGTCCCGCGACCTGTGAAAGTTGATCTGTTTAAAAGCTACGGAGAGCGTGATTACAGTCGTCCGGAACAGCTGGTGCTCTCATATATGCTTCGGTGTTGCTTGCCTCGAAGCGAGCATAAAAGTAACGTCCTGGTAATCCGTCTGGCACCGCGGCCTTGTGAATGTTGACCTGTTTAAAGGTCTTGCTCACATCGGCTACAGAGAGCGTGATCACACAGTCGTCCGGAACGGCTGGTGCTCTCATGCATGCTTCTGTATTACTTTCCTCAAAGCGAGCAAAAAAGGGCATTTAGCCCGTCTGGTAGGCTTGCGTCACTTTGCAGCTCACGGCAGGTTTCCCTTTGTAGTCTGTAATAGTTTGCAAGTCCTGTCGCGTCGCTGAGCGTCAGAGCCAGTGTCGTGGGATTCGATCTTAGTCCTGTATTGACGCTTTGCCCATTCGATGGTTCGTCTGAGGGCGGGATTTCTTACAAACGTCCGGATTAGTGTCCTGCACCTTGAAAGTTGCTGCTCTAGCCTTTAGCTCGGTGATGATGTTGCCTGTAAACCATAGCTTCTGGTTGGGATATGTACGTACGGTCACCGTGGGGATGACGTTGTCGATAAACGTATTTATGAAGCTGGTGATCAAAGGATGTTCTTCACATCGTTTTTGAATTTAAATAAAATTGTAAAATTGTACACTGAAGGCTGTAAAGCCGAAACATCTGTGTACGTCCCTGATGCAGTGAAAATAATACAAAGAAATGTAATAATGAAGATTTATGTAAAATTCCATCTCTTTGTCTGAATTGGTGGGTTTCTGGTTCTTCCTCCACCTCAAATGTATATTATAGTTACTTACATTTTGTCCTCCACCTCCTCGGCCATGCGGAGGATCTCAAACAGCAGCACCATTTTCCCAGAATGCTCCAGGATCTCAGAGTCAGCCTCCGTAACAAACTCCTTGTGCCAGTCAGGACTCCTGGTGCCAGGGCTGGAGGCCGGACGCACTGGGGAGGGCAGGGTAAGAATTTATATATTTTTTTATTAGGATCCCCATTAGTGACAGCTAGTCTTACTGGGGTCCGACACATAACAAAAAATTTGACAAAATACTTAATTTACATACATTTTAAATCATTAACATGTAGAACAGTACACAACAAGCAGGTCACATGGGGGAGAGGAGTTGTGTTGCTTCACTTGATAAGATGGAAGGGAGTTCGGCTCTGTATAATACTGTATGTTTCTGGAATTTTTTTCTGGAAAAGACCCCTGGTGGCAATGCTGGTGGGATAAGTGTCGGTGCTGTGTGTAAGTTGATTACGCAAACAATTTGGAATTTCCAACTATGTTTATTTTAACAAGTAGTGACACAGTCAGTCTTTCCTCAACTCTCAGCCAAGACACTGACATGCGTAGCATTTATATTAACTTTCTAGTTACAATGAAGAGCGTGCAGCTCTGTTCTGGGCCAGCTGTAGTTTAACTTCTCCAGGGTAGGGGGCAGCGTTCAGAATTTTGGATGAAAAGCATGCACAAATTAAACTGTCTGCTACTCAGTCCCAGAATATAGGATATGCATATAATTTGTAGATTTGGATAGAAAACACTCTAAAGTTTCCAAAACCTGTTAAAATAATGTCTGTGAGTATAACAGAACATCCAGGAAGTACTATTATTTTGAAAGGCTGTTTTTCCATTGAAAGCCTATCCACCATACAAAGACTTAGGACCCAGATCACAGTCTCTATGGCTTCCTCTACACGTGGCCAGTCTTTAGGCATTGTTTCAGGCTTTTACTCTGAAAAATGAGGGAGATACACCACTTTGAATCAGTGACCAGTGGAAATTTCCAGACATCAGCCATGCGCCTGATCAGGAACGCGCCTTTCTTGTTTCTCCTTTCCTATTGACAAAGCTTTTGTCCGGTTGAAATATTATTGATTATTTATGACAAAAACAACCGGAGGATTGATTTTAAACATCATTTGGCATGTTTATCCTTTTAAGGATATGGGGCAGCATTTCCACTTTTGGATAAATAGCGTGCACAATTTCAACTTCCTGCTACTCATGCCAGGAATATATTATATGCATATGATTAGTAGGTGTGGATAGAAAACACTGAAGTTTCTAAAACTGGTTCAATCATGTCTGTGACTATAACAGAACTTATGTAGCAGGCAAAAACCCGAGGAATAACTGTTCAGAATTATTTATTTTTTTGCCTCTGACCGTTCCCTCAGTTGTCTTTGCCAAGGGATATTTGATAGCGACCATTTTACAGTTCCTACGACTTCCACAGGATGTCACCAGTCTTTGGAATTGGGTTGAAGTTAATCATTGGTGAAATGAAGAAGAGGCACATCCTGGAACAACATTACACTGTCAATAGTTACGCAAGAGGCAAAAAGGGGCATGTTTTGTTTACTTGCTCTATTGAATACAGATTGCCCCGTCTACAAATTCATCGATTATTAACGTTTAACAATAGCTAAAGTTGTATTACAAAAGTAGTTTGAAATATTTTGGCAAAGTTTATAGGCAACTTTTGAAATGTTTTGTAGTGACGTTGTGTTTTGGCAAGCTGTTTTTTTCCTGATCAAACCTGCTTTATAAATGGACATTTTGGACGGAATTAATCGGGAAAAAAAGGACCAATTGTGATGTTTATGCGACATATTGGAGTGCCAACGAAGAAGCTCGTCAAAGGTAATGCATGTTTAATATTTTATTTCAGCGTTTTGTGTAGCGCCTGCTACGCTAGTTATTTTGTTTACAACTGGTTCAGGTGGGTGCATGCTATCAGATAATAGCTTCTCATGCTTTCGCTGAAAAGCATTTTTAAAATCGGACATGTTGGCTGGATTCACAACGAGTGTAGCTTTAATTGAGTATCCTGCATGTGTGATTTAATGAAAGTTTGAGTTTTATAGCTTTTTATTTGAATTTGGCGCTCTGCATTTCCCGAGGCTATTGGCCACTTGAGACGCTAGCGTCTCACTATCCCCAAGAGGTTTTTAATTACTGGCCACCCATATACTCTTAGTTTTAGAGATGTTCAGGACCAGTTTATTACTGGCCACCCATTCCAAAACAGACCTCAACTCTTTGTTAAGGGTTTCAGTGACTTCATTAGCTGTGGTTGCTGATTTGCATATCGTTGAATCATCAGCATACATTGACACACATTCTGTGTTTAATGCCAGTGGCAGGTCATTGGTAAAAATAGAAAAGTGTAGAGGGCCTAGAGAGCTGCCCTGTGGTACACCACACTTAACGTTTGACAATAGAGAATAGAGAAGCTTCCATTAAAGAAAACCCACAATTCTATTAGATAGATAGCTCTGAATCCACAATATGGCAGAGGTTGAAAAGCCATAACACATACGTTTCCTCAACAACAGGTTATGGTCAATAATATCAAAAGGCTGCGCTGAAATTTAACAGTACCACTCCCACAATCTTCTTATTATCAATAATTTTTAACCAATAATCAGTCATTTGTGCCAGTGCAGGACTTGTCGAGTGCCCTTCTCTATAAGAACGCTGAAAGTATGTTAAATTGTTTAGAGAAATAGCATTATATTTGGTCCAAAAAAATGTCCAACAGTTTGCTACGAGCTGCCAGCAAGCCAGGTCGGGTAGCAGAATGACCTTGGCTTCCCTCCAGGACAAAGACTGCTCTAGGCTCAGATTAAAGGTATGGCAGATAGATGGAAAGCTACTGAGGATGGTAGCGGACTCTATAGCCACTCCTAAATTGTCAATGCCATAAAGTTTTTCATTATTGATCGATATCAATAATTCCCACCTCCCCCACACTAATTTAAGGCAGACCTTGGTTCAGGAGGAACATCAGTCCCTTGTTAAGGCAGGCCTTGGTTCAGGAGGAACATCAGCCCCTTGTTAAGGCAGGCCTTGGTTCAGGAGAAACATTTGGCTTAACAAATCACAAGTTAAATGGACTGTAATGATTTGACATGTTTTTTATGACTTCCCCTTCCTCTGTCCCCCATACACATATCTGTAAGGTCCACCAGCCAAGTATTGAATTTCAAGCTGATTGGTAGATGGGTAACAACAAATCAGACATTTAATATCTTTAAGGTTCATAATGATGCCGCGGATTATGTACACTGACCAACATGTTTCATGAGCTGAAATAAAAGATGCCAGACATTTTCCGGTAACCAATTGTCATACCTGAGTAGAAGTATAGATACCTTAATATAATCCATCCACCTGAGAAGGTGTGGAATATCAAGAAGCTGATTAAACAGCATGATCATTACACACGTGGCATCTGGGCTATGTTTCTGTCTGTAATAAGGACTTTTGTGGAGAAGAACTCATTCTGATTGGTTGGGCCTGGCTCACAAGGACAAGGTCTATGCCCTCCCGGTGCCCACCAGCACCCAGTCATGTGTAATCATCGATTAGGGTGTAATGAATTTATTTCAATTGACTGATTTCCTTCTATGAACTGTAACTCAGTAAAAACCTTAATGCATTTATATTTTCGTTCAGTATATTAAACCAACCAGGCAAATCAAAGAGACAACAGTCCTCCTGAACTGAGCTGCAGGAGGAAGGAAACAGCTCTGAGATGTCACCATGAGGCCATTGGTCATTTTAAAACTTCTTAAGCTTCCCCCCTACTTTTTCTGAAATTCTGTTAAAAATCGCGCAACATTTTGGCGTCCTGCTACTCAGGCCAGGAATATAGTATATGCATATGATTAGTATGTGTGGATAGAAAACACTCAGACGTTTCCAAAACTGTTTAAATCACGGCTGTGACTATAACAGAACGTCTGTTTCATCGAAAAGCGCAGGAAAATCTGATCACTGGAGATGGAAAAAAGTATCCATGCGCCACTCCCATGAATTGTTAAAGGTGAACCGTAATATATTAGGCCAAGCTTGCAGTACCTACAGCTACCACAGGATCTATAGAGTCTCCTCATTTGAATCTGAATTGATTCTTGGTAGATCCGCCCAAAGGGAACCGATTCTCTCCGACCACCGACCCGAGGCATTGTCTGTCTTTTTCTCCGGACATTTTTCCACACGGCAGGCTATCGAATTTACATCGCCTCCTGATGATTTTTATAGCTTATTAACGTGTAGTTATACCTAAAGTTGCATTAGAAAGGTATTTCGAAGTGTTTTGTAAAAGTTTATCGTCGAATTTTTAACTTTTAAAAAATGACGTTACGTTATGAAACGCTCTTTTTTTCCGTTTTCCACACAGTCTTCATAGATCGATATCTAGGCTATATATGGACCGATTTAATCCAAAAAAGACCCAGTATTGATTATGGGACATCAAGGTGTGCAAAGAAAGAAGATGGTCAAAGGTAATTAATGTTTTATATTTTATTGTGCGGTTTGTGTAGCGCCGACTATGCTAATTCTTTTGTTTACATCCCCTACGGGTCTTTTGGGGTGTTGCATGCTATCAGATAATAGCTTCTCATGCTTTCGCCGAAAAGCATTTTAAAAATCTGACACGGTGGCTAGATTCACAATGACTGTAGCTTTATTTTAATACCAAACATGTGTATTTTAATGAACGTTTGCGTTTTAACTAATACTATTAGCATATAGCGTCGCGCATGTGCATTTCTAGAGCTCTAGGTGAGACGTCTGCGTCTCAAGTAAGCTCAAGAGGTTAAAACATCTACCACAGTTCAATGGATGTGATGGGAGAAAACTGAGGATGGATCAACAACATTGTAGTGACTCCACAAGAATGACCTCAATGACAGAGTGAAAAGAATACACATACAGGGAATAAAAAAAATATTCCATAACATGAATCTGGTGTGTAACAAAATACAGAAAAGGAACGCTCTTCGACCAAAGTGCAAAGGCTTATGTTTGGGGTAAATCCAACATCACTGAGTACCACTCTCCATGTTTTCAAGCATGGCGGTGGCTGCATCATGTTATGGGTGGCAGGGTAGCCTAGTGGTTAGAGCGTTGGACTAGTGACCGGAAGGTTGCAAGTTCAAATCCCCGAGCTGACAAGGCACAAATCTGTCGTTCTGCCCCTGAACAGGCAGTTAACCCACTGTTCCTAGGCCGTCATTGAAAATAAGAATTTGTTCTTAACTGACTTGCCTAGTTAAATAAAGGTAAATGTCATGCTTCAGTCTGCTTTCCACCAGACCACAAGCCACTGGGAGATGAATTCAACTTTCAGCATGACAGGCCAATTCTACACTGGAGTTGCTTACCAAGACAGTGAATGTTCCTGCCTGGCAGTTTTGACTTACATCTCGTTGAAAATCTATGGCAAGACCTTAAAATGGTTGCCTAGCAATGATCAACAACCAATTTGACCAATTTTCAAATAGATTATATGGGCGAATACAAAATTGTACAATCCAGGTGTGCAACGCCTGTAGTCGCTACCAAAGGTGTTTCTAACCTGTATTGACTCAGGGAGCTGAACACTTACTTAATGAAGATGTATATTACTGTTTTCATTTCTTATGACAATGACAATTTTAGTTATTTAATATGAATTAACCTTTAAAAAAATAAAACACACACATTTTATATATATATATACATACATTTCTAGTCAGGTAACAATCTACAGGCTCTATATAACTGTATTTCTATACCTTCCTCCTGTGGCTCCGCCCGGTTGCGGCTGGAGGGGTCTCCCCCTCTGGAGCTGGTGTTCCACTCCTTTATCACCTCAAGAGCGTCACTGTCTGAGTCACTGTCCTTCTTCCTGGCCTTCCCCCGCTTCTTCTTCCTATAGGGGGGACAGAGCAGAGCAAGGTTGTGTATTACAGTATGATAAGACAGTCAGGTTGTGTATTACAGTATGATAAGACAGTCAGGTTGTGTATTACAGTATGATAAGACAGTCAGGTTGTGTATTACAGTATGATAAGACAATCAGGTTGTGTATTACAGTATGATAAGACAGTCAGGTTGTACACTACAGTATGATAAGACAGTCAGGTTGTAGATTACAGTATGATAAGACAGTCAGGTTGTATATTACAGTATGATAAGACAGTCAGGTTGTATACTACAGTATGATAAGACAGTCAGGTTGTATACTACAGTATGATAAGACAGTCAGGTTGTATACTACAATATGATAAGACAGTCAGGTTGTAGATTACAGTATGATAAGACAGTCAGGTTGTAGATTACAGTATGATAAGACAGTCAGGTTGTATATTACAGTGTGATAAGACAGTCAGCAGTACAAGGTTGTATATTACAGTATGATAAGACAGTCAGGTTGTATATTACAGTATGATAAGACAGTCAGGTTGTATACTACAGTATGATAAGACAGTCAGGTTGTAGATTACAGTATGATAAGACAGTCAGGTTGTAGATTACAGTATGATAAGACAGTCAGGTTGTAGATTACAGTATGATGAGACAGTCAGGTTGTAGATTACAGTATGATGAGACAGTCAGGTTGTATATTACAGTATGATAAGACAGTCAGCAGTACAAGGTTGTATACTACAGTATGATAAGACAGTCAGGTTGTATACTACAGTATGATAAGACAGTCAGGTTGTATACTACAGTATGATAAGACAGTCAGGTTGTATACTACAGTATGATAAGACAGTCAGGTTGTATACTACAGTATGATAAGACAGTCAGGTTGTATATTACAGTATGATAAGACAGTCAGGTTGTATACTACAGTATGATAAGACAGTCAGGTTGTATACTACAGTATGATAAGACAGTCAGGTTGTATACTACAGTATGATAAGACAGTCAGGTTGTATACTACAGTATGATAAGACAGTCAGGTTGTATATTACAGTATGATAAGACAGTCAACAGTACAAGGCCGTTTATTACATTACGATCGATACTGTAACGTTAAATCAGAGATGCTAACTGGTGAGGGACCTAAAAAAGGTGATAAATGTCGGACAAGAAACAACCTGTAAACTTGCTAGAAAATGTACCTATTTTCCCCGAGTAGAGTTGTCACAATGCCAACATTTGACCAACAAAGTGATGCCAGACCAAGTATCACGATACAGAGTAATATGGTGATACCACGGAGTTGGCCCCGCCCCCTCAGGATGCCTGTCCCCGTTTCCTATTGGTTCTGCCCGTGCGCTGCACAAAGCTCTGATCTTCACACCTCTACTCAACACACTTCGATTTACCTTCACACTTTACAGTATAATACAAAAAGGCTACTGCAGAAAACGGATGATTTGCTCATATCCAAATGCCTACCTGTGATTGGGCAGGATGAATGTGGTAAGGAATATACACAGTGTACAAAACATTAAGAACACCTTCCTGATATTGAGTTGCGCTCCCTTTTGTCCCTCAGAACAGCCTCAGTTTGTCGGGGCACGGACTCTACAAGGTGTCGAAAGCGTTGACTCCAATGCTTCCCACAGTTGTGTGAAGTTGGCTGAATGTCCTTCGGGTGGTGGATCATTCTTGATACACACAGGAAACTGTTGAGTGTGAAAACCCAGTATCGTTGCAGTTCTTGACACAAACCGGTGCGCCTGGCACCTACTACCATACCCCGTTCAAAGGCACTTCAATATTTTGTTGCCTATTCACCCTCCGGGCCTCTGTTATAGCTCAATGGTGATACTCTGGGCCTCATTGCTCAATGGGTGATACTCCGGGCCTCTGTTATAGCTCAATGGGTGATACTCCGGGCCTCTGTTATAGCTCAATGGGTGATACTCCGGGCCTCTGTTAAAGCTCAATGGGTGATACTCCGGGCCTCTGTTATAGCTCAATGGGTGATACTCCGGGCCTCTGTTATAGCTCAATGGGTGATACTCCGGGCCTCTGTTATAGCTCAATGGGTGATACTCCGGGCCTCTGTTATAGCTCAATGGGTGATACTCCGGGCCTCTGTTATAGCTCAATGGGTGATACTCGGGCCTCTGTTATAGCTCAATGGGTGATACTCCGGGCCTCTGTTATAGCTCAATGGGTGATACTCCGGGCCTCTGTTATAGCTCAATGGGTGATACTCCGGGCCTCTGTTATAGCTCAATGGGTGATACTCTGGGCCTCTTATAGCTCAATGGGTGATACTCTGGGCCTCTTATAGCTCAATGGGTGATACTCTGGGCCTCTTATAGCTCAATGGGTGATACTCTGGGCCTCTTATAGCTCAATGGGTGATACTCTGGGCCTCTTATAGCTCAATGGGTGATACTCTGGGCCTCTTATAGCTCAATGGGTGATACTCTGGGCCTCTTATAGCTCAATGGGTGATACTCTGGGTCTCTTACAGCTCAATGGGTGATGCACCGTTATTTTTCATGGATCAACTCAATGGCAAATATCGCAGAAAAGTGACGAGTTTGTGTCCCTGAAAATTACTTTTTCTGTTTCTCGTCCTCAGAGGTCATGCTTAAAGAAGATTCCTCGGTCTCCGAGGCGATGAACTCCTCCATGCTGTCCTCGTCAAAGTACCCCTAAAACACAAGACACACAGTAAGCCCCCCCAAGACACAGTCAGCCCCCCAAGACACAGTCAGCACCCCCCAAGACAGTCAGCCCCCCCCAAGACACAGTCAGCACCCCCAAGACACAGTCAGCACCCCCCAAGACACAGTCAGCACCCCCAAGACACAGTCAGCACCCCCTCAAGACACAGTCAGCACCCCCCCAAGACACAGTCAGCACCCCCTCAAGACACAGTCAGCACCCCCTCAAGACACAGTCAGCCCCCCAAGACACAGTCAGCCCTCCCCCAAGACAGTCAGCCCTCCCCCAAGACACAGTCAGCCCTCCCCAAGACACAGTCAGCCCTCCCCCAAGACACAGTCAGCCCTCCCCCAAGACACAGTCAGCCCTCCCCCAAGACACAGTCAGCCCTCCCCCAAGACACAGTCAGCCCCCCCCAAGACACAGTCAGCCCTCCCCCAAGACACAGTCACCCCCCAAGACACAGTCTCCCCCCCGTGTTAGTATGTTCTCCTGGGGTTTAGTGAAGCGTGTTAGTATGTTCTCCTGGGGTTTAGTGTAGCGTGTTAGTATGTTCTCCTGGGGTTTAGTGTAGCGTGTTAGTATGTTCTCCTGGGGTTTAGTGAAGCGTGTTAGTATGTTCTCCTGGGGTTTAGTGTAGCGTGTTAGTATGTTCTCCTGGGGTTTAGTGTAGCGTGTTAGTATGTTCTCCTGGGGTTTAGTGAAGCGTGTTAGTATGTTCTCCTGGGGTTTAGTGTAGCGTGTTAGTATGTTCTCCTGGGGTTTAGTGAAGCGTGTTAGTATGTTCTCCTGGGGTTTAGTGTAGCGTGTTAGTATGTTCTCCTGGGGTTTAGTGTAGCGTGTTAGTATGTTCTCCTGGGGTTTAGTGTAGCGTGTTAGTATGTTCTCCTGGGGTTTAGTGTAGCGTGTTAGTATGTTCTCCTGGGGTTTAGTGTAGCGTGTTAGTATGTTCTCCTGGGGTTTAGTGAAGCGTGTTAGTATGTTCTCCTGGGGTTTAGTGAAGCGTGTTAGTATGTTCTCCTGGGGTTTAGTGTAGCGTGTTAGTATGTTCTCCTGGGGTTTAGTGTAGCGTGTCTGTTAGTGGGGTTTGGGCAGCGTGTCTGTTAGTGGGGTTTGGGCAGCGTGTCTGTTAGTGGGGTTTGGGCAGCGTGTCTGTTAGTGGGGTTTGGGCAGCGTGTCTGTTAGTGGGGTTTGGGCAGCGTGTCTGTTAGTGGGGTTTGGGCAGCGTGTCTGTTAGTGGGGTTGGGGCAGCGTGTCTGTTAGTGGGGTTGGGGCAGCGTGTCTGTTAGTGGGGTTTGGGCAGCGTGTCTGTTAGTGGGGTTTGGGCAGCGTGTCTGTTAGTGGGGTTTGGGCAGCGTGTCTGTTAGTGGGGTTTGGGCAGCGTGTCTGTTAGTGGGGTTTGGGCAGCGTGTCTGTTAGTGGGGTTTGGGCAGCGTGTCTGTTAGTGGGGTTGGGGCAGCGTGTCTGTTAGTGGGGTTGGGGCAGCGTGTCTGTTAGTGGGGTTGGGGCAGCGTGTCTGTTAGTGGGGTTTGGGCAGCGTGTCTGTTAGTGGGGTTTGGGCAGCGTGTCTGTTAGTGGGGTTGGGGCAGCGTGTCTGTTAGTGGGGTTGGGGCAGCGTGTCTGTTAGTGGGGTTTGGGCAGCGTGTCTGTTAGTGGGGTTGGGGCAGCGTGTCTGTTAGTGGGGTTGGGGCAGCGTGTCTGTTAGTGGGGTTGGGGCAGCGTGTCTGTTAGTGGGGTCGGGGCAGTTTGTCGTGTCTGTTAGTGGGGTCGGGGCAGTTTGTCGTGTCTGTTAGTGGGGTCGGGGCAGCGTGGCGTGTCTGTTAGTGGGGTCGGGGCAGCGTGTCGTGTCTGTTAGTGGGGTCGGGGCAGCGTCTCGTGTCTGTTAGTGGGGTCGGGGCAGCGTGTCGTGTCTGTTAGTGGGGTCGGGGCAGCGTGTCGTGTCTGTTAGTGGGGTCGGGGCAGCGTGTCGTGTCTGTTAGTGGGGTCGGGGGGGCAGCGTGTCGTGTCTGTTAGTGGGGTCGGGGCAGCGTGTCGTGTCTGTTAGTGGGGTCGGGGCAGCGTGTCGTGTCTGTTAGTGGGGTCGGGGCAGCGTGTCGTGTCTGTTAGTGGGGTCGGGGCAGCGTGTCGTGTCTGTTAGTGGGGTCGGGGCAGCGTGTCGTGTCTGTTAGTGGGGTCGGGGCAGCGTGTCGTGTCTGTTAGTGGGGTCGGGGCAGCGTGTCGTGTCTGTTAGTGGGGTCGGGGCAGCGTGTCGTGTCTGTTAGTGGGGTCGGGGCAGCGTGTCGTGTCTGTTAGTGGGGTCGGGGCAGCGTGTCGTGTCTGTTAGTGGGGTCGGGCAGCGTGTCGTGTCTGTTAGTGGGGTCGGGGCAGCGTGTCTGTTAGTGGGGTTGGGGCAGCGTGTCTGTTAGTGGGGTTGGGGCAGCGTGTCTGTTGTAGGGGTTGGGGCAGCGTGTCTGTTAGTGGGGTTGGGGCAGCGTGTCTGTTAGTGGGGTTGGGGCAGCGTGTCTGTTAGTGGGGTTGGGGCAGCGTGTCTGTTAGTGGGGTTGGGGCAGCGTGTCGTGTCTGTTAGTGGGGTTGGGGCAGCGTGTCGTGTCTGTTAGTGGGGTTGGGGCAGCGTGTCGTGTCTGTTAGTGGGGTTGGGGCAGCGTGTCGTGTCCGTTAGTGGGGTCAGGGCAGCGTGTCGTGTCTGTTAGTGGGGTCGGGGCAGCGTGTCGTGTCTGTTAGTGGGGTCGGGGCAGCGTGTCGTGTCTGTTAGTGGGGTTGGGGCAGCGTGTCGTGTCTGTTAGTGGGGTTGGGGCAGCGTGTCTGTTAGTGGGGTTGGGGCAGCGTGTCTGTTAGTGGGGTTGGGGCAGCGTGTCTGTTAGTGGGGTTGGGGCAGCGTGTCTGTTAGTGGGGTTGGGGCAGCGTGTCTGTTAGTGGGGTTGGGGCAGCGTGTCTGTTAGTGGGGTTGGGGCAGCGTGTCGTGTCTGTTAGTGGGGTTGGGGCAGCGTGTCGTGTCTGTTAGTGGGGTTGGGGCAGCGTGTCGTGTCTGTTAGTGGGGTTGGGGCAGCGTGTCGTGTCTGTTAGTGGGGTTGGGGCAGCGTGTCGTGTCTGTTAGTGGGGTTGGGGCAGCGTGTCTGTTAGTGGGGTTGGGGCAGCGTGTCGTGTCTGTTAGTGGGGTTGGGGCAGTGTGTCTGTTAGTGGGGTTGGGGCAGCGTGTCTGTTAGTGGGGTCGGGGCAGCGTGTCTGTTAGTGGGGTTGGGGCAGTGTGTCTGTTAGTGGGGTTGGGGCAGCGTGTCTGTTAGTGGGGTCGGGGCAGCGTGTCTGTTAGTGGGGTTGGGGCAGTGTGTCTGTTAGTGGGGTTGGGGCAGCGTGTCTGTTAGTGGGGTCGGGGCAGCGTGTCTGTTAGTGGGGTTGGGGCAGCGTGTCTGTTAGTGGGGTTGGGGCAGCGTGTCGTGTCTGTTAGTGGGGTTGGGGCAGCGTGTCGTGTCTGTTAGTGGGGTTGGGGCAGCGTGTCGTGTCTGTTAGTGGGGTTGGGGCAGCGTGTGGGGCGTGTCTGTTAGTGGGGTCGGGGCAGCGTGTCTGTTAGTGGGGTTGGGGCAGCGTGTCGTGTCTGTTAGTGGGGTTGGGGCAGCGTGTTCGTGTCTGTTAGTGGGGTTGGGGCAGCGTGTCGTGTCTGTTAGTGGGGTTGGGGCAGCGTGTCGTGTCTGTTAGTGGGGTTGGGGCAGCGTGTCTGTTAGTGGGGTTGGGGCAGCGTGTCGTGTCTGTTAGTGGGGTCGGGGCAGCGTGTCGTGTCTGTTAGTGGGGTCGGGGCAGCGTGTCGTGTCTGTTAGTGGGGTTGGGGCAGCGTGTCGTGTCTGTTAGTGGGGTTGGGGCAGCGGGCAGCGTGTCTGTTAGTGGGGTTGGGGCAGCGTGTCGTGTCTGTTAGTGGGGTTGGGGCGTGTCGTGTCGTGTCTGTTAGTGGGGTTGGGGCAGCGTGTCTGTTAGTGGGGTTGGGGCAGCGTGTCTGTTAGTGGGGTTGGGGCAGCGTGTCTGTTAGTGGGGTTGGGGCAGCGTGTCTGTTAGTGGGGTCTGGGCAGCGTGTCTGTTAGTGGGGTCGGGGCAGCGTGTCTGTTAGTGGGGTCGGGGCAGCGTGTCTGTTAGTGGGGTTGGGGCAGCGTGTCTGTTAGTGGGGTTGGGGCAGCGTGTCTGTTAGTGGGGTTGGGGCAGCGTGTCTGTTAGTGGGGTCTGGGCAGCGTGTCTGTTAGTGGGGTTGGGGCAGCTGATACAGACCCGTCTCGTTCCCCTCAACCTGTTTTCTTAGCTGATGAGTGTGTGTGAGTCCGTCTGTGTGTACCTTGTTTTCCTTGCTGATGTAGTCCAGCTGCAGGCACCAGGGATGGGTCCAGATTCTACTGAGCATCTGGAAGTCCTGGAAGAGTTTGGTCCCGGCTCGACCCCGACCCCCCTCCACCACGTTCCCCGTACCTGCCCCAGACACACGCAGAGAGAAAGGAAAAGAGAGAACGTGTGTGTCAAACCAACCACAGCGGAGTAAGGTACCACTCCTTCACATCAACACCAGAACAACGTAAGAGACAAATGAAAGAGACAGAAACCTGGATTGTTAAACGTTTCTAAAATGGATTAAATTAAATGTATTCCTCGATCTACACGAATGAAAACAAAAAACTGGTTTCAAATGTTTCGCAAATTTCAAATAAAAAACAGAAATATCTTATTTACATAAGGATTCAGACCCTTCCCTTTGAGACTTGTATTTGAGCTAAGGTGCTTCCTGTTTCCATTGATCATTGAGATGTTTCTACAACTTGATTGGAGTCCAACTGTAGTAAATTCAATTGATTGGACATGATTTGGAAAGGCAGACACCTGTCTATAGAAGGTCTCACAGTTGTCAGTGCATGTCAGAGCAAAAACCAAGCCATGAGGTCGAAGGAATTGTCCGTAGAGCTCCGAGACAGGATTGTGTCGAGGCGCAGATCTGGGGAAGCGTGCCAAAACATTTCTGCAGCATTGAAGGTCCCCCAAGAACACAATAGCCTCAATCATTCTTAAATGGAAGAAGTTTTGAACCACCAAGACTCTTCCTAGAGCTGGTCGCCCGGCCAAACTGAGCAGTCGGGGGAGAAGGGCCATGGTCAAGGAGGTGACCAAGAACCTGATGGTCACTCTGACAGAGCTCTAGAGTTCCTCTGTGGAGATGGGAGAACCTTCCAGAAGGACAATCATCTCTCCAGCACTCCACCAAACAGGCTTAATATGGTAGAGTGGCCAGACGGAAGCCACTGCTCAGTAAAAGGCACATGACAACCCACTTGGAGTTTGCCAAAAGGCACCTAAAGGACTCTCAGACCATGAGAAACAAGATTTTCTGGTCTGATGAAACCAAGATGGAGCTCTTTGGCCTGAATGCCAAGCATCACGTCAGGACGAAACCTTGCACCATCCCTACGGTGAAGCATGGTGGTGGCAGCATCATGTCTGGAGGAAACCTGGCACCATCCCTACGGTGAAGCATGGTGGTGGCAGCATCATGTCTGGAGGAAACCTGGCACCATCCCTACGGTGAAGCATAGTGGGGGCAGCATCATGTCTGGAGGAAACCTTGCACCATCCATACGGTGAAGCTTGGTGGTGGCAGCATCATGTCTGGAGGAAACCTTGCACCATCCCTACGGTGAAGCATGGTGGGGGCAGCATCATGTCTGGAGGAAACCTTGCACCATCCCTACGGTGAAGCATGGTGGTGGCAGCATCATGCTGTGGGAACATATTCAACCATTTAGACTAGAGACCAGACCTCTGGGTTATGTTGAACCGTTTAGACTAGAGACCAGACCTCTAGGTCATGTTGAACCGTTTAGACTAGAGACCAGACCTCTGGTAATATGGTTCATAATGAACCGTTTAGACTAGAGACCAGACCTCTGGGTCATAATGAACCGTTTAGACTAGAGACCAGACCTCTGGGTCATAATGAACTGTTTAGACTAGAGACCAGACCTCTGGGTCATAATGAACCGTTTAGACTAGAGACCAGACCTCTGGGTTATGTTGAACCATTTAGACTAGAGACCATACCTCTGGGTCATATTGAACAGTTTAGACTAGAGACCAGACCTCTGGTAACCTCCTTCTCTCCCTCTTAAAACACACAGAAGTACAATCCTCCAGGTAGGATCTGTAGTGTACACTAGGTAAGGTAGGGGTTAGTGTGTACCTGTTAAGTGCTCCAGGTAGTGTCGGTATAGAGTACACTGGATGGGCGTGACTCTGACGGACACAACGTACTCGTGTTTAGGAGGCAGGAACTTGGTCAGGGCAGAGTAGTCTCTTCTCTGGAGAGAGAGCAGAGAAATAGGAGAGAAAGAGGAGAAAGACCAGAGAGAGAGCAGAGAAAGAGGAGAGAGAGCAGAGAACGAGAGCAGAGAAAGAGGAGAGAGCAGAGAAAGAGAGGAGAAAGAGCAGAGAGGAGAGAGAGCAGAGGAGAAAGAGCAGAGAGCAGAGAAAGAGAGGAGAAAGAGCAGAGAGGAGAGAGAGCAGAGGAGAAAGAGCAGAGAGCAGAGAAAGAGAGGAGAAAGAGCAGAGGAGAGAGAGCAGAGAAAGAGGAGAGAGAGAGAGAGAGAGCAGAGAGAGAGAGAGAGAGAGCAGAGAGAGAGAGAGAGAGAGAGGTTAACACAATTGTGGCTTCTCTGTGGAGAGAGGGACAATTTAAAAGCCAAATCCTACCATTGAGCTCTCCTTCTTGAGGCGAACATCACAGTGTTATATAGTGTTACAACAGTGTTACCTGAACACATCCATTGAGCATCTCGTAGAGGATGTGAGCCGCCCGTTACCCACAGTGTTACCTGAACACATCCATTGAGCATCTCGTAGAGGATGTGAGCCGCCCGTTACCCACAGTGTTACCTGAACACATCCATTGAGCATCTCGTAGAGGATGTGAGCCGCCCGTTACCCACAGTGTTACCTGAACACATCCATTGAGCATCTCGTAGAGGATGTGAGCCGCCCGTTACCCACAGTGTTACCTGAACACATCCATTGAGCATCTCGTAGAGGATGTGAGCCGCCCTTACCCACAGTGTTACCTGAACACATCCATTGAGCATCTCTGAGGATGTGAGCCGCCGCGTTACCCACAGTGTTACCTGAACACATCCATTGAGCATCTCGGGGTTGAGCCGCCCGTTACCCAGTGTTACCTGAACACATCCATTGAGCATCCCAGAGGTTCGCCCTTTACCCACAGTGTTACCTGAACACATCCATTGAGCATCTGTAGAGGAGGAGCCGCCCGTTACCCACAGTGTTACCTGAACACATCCATTGAGCATCTCGTAGAGGATCACATTTTACCCACAGTGTTACCTGAACACATCCATTGAGCATCTAAGAGGATGTGAGCCGCCCGTTACCCACAGTGTTACCTGAACACATCCATTGAGCATCTCGTAGAGGATTGATCCGCCCTAACAGTGTTACCTGAACACATCCATTGAGCATCTCGTAAGAGGATGTGAGATTTTACCCACAGTGTTACCTGAACACATCCATTGAGCATCTCGTAGAGGATGTGAGCCCTCTTCTTCATGATCCGTACATCCTGGTCTGTGGAGTCCGCTGCCTGCCCGTTCTGGATGGGGTTGACGAAGCGGTTCCTGAACTCCTTCACTGACCCCAGCAGGTTCTCCTTGATGAAGTTCACCATGCAGTGGTCTGGACAGGGCACACAACATAAGTATTCACCCTCCCCTCAGATTTCTTCACATTTTGTTGTTACGAAGTGGCATTAAAGTTAATTCCACTGGCATTTTTTTGTCAACAATCTTGGTAATGTCAAAGTAGAATTATATCCCTAAAATAAAAAATGAAAAAATGAAACCGTAATATATGTTGATTTTATAAGTATTCACCTGAGTCAATACATGTTAGAATCATCTTTGGCAGAGACTACAGCTGGGAGTCTCCTCTCATAAGAGATTTCACACCTGGATTGCAGCGACTACAGCTGGGAGTCTCCTCTCATAAGAGATTTCACACCTGGATTGCAGCGACTACAGCTGTGAGTCTCCCCTCATAAGAGATTTCACACCTGGATTGCAGAGACTACAGCTGGGAGTCTCCTCTCATAAGAGATTTCACACCTGGATTGCAGCGACTACAGCTGGGAGTCTCCCCTCATAAGAGATTTCACACCTGGATTGCAGCGACTACAGCTGGGAGTCTCCCCTCATAAGAGATTTCACACCTGGATTGCAGCGACTACAGCTGGGAGTCTCCTCTCCTAAGAGATTTCACACCTGGATTGTACAACACTGTATTTTCCCATTTCATCTTTCCAAAATGCTCTGCGCAAAACGTCATTGCGCAGAGAATCACTGTACCATCTAAAACTGCTGTAAAATATAACCAAATATAACCATAACCAAAATATTGTATTTTTCTGCTGTTTGGAGCTGGTGTAAAAAAAAAACTAAAGTAAAAATGTAGAAAAGAAATCTAACGAAGGCATAGAATTATCTCACATAGAACAGATCTGCTCAGACTTGCTTTCAGTGACATATCTAGAACTCACAACTCTATGTGAATTTAGAATTCAATAATTCACTGAAGGACCTTAGAGGTAAAGTTGAAGTCTGAAGTTTACATACACTTAGGTTGGAGTCATTAAAACTCATGTTTCAACCACTCCACTAATTTCTTGATAACAAACTATACTTTTGGCAAGTCGGTTAGGACATCTACTTTGTGCATGACACAAGTAATTTTTCAAACAATTGTTTACAGACAGATTATTTCACTTATAATTCACTGTATCACAATTCCAGTGGATCAGAGGTTTACATACACTAAGTTGACTGTGCCTTTAAACAGCTTGGAAAATTCCAGAAAATTATGTCATAGCTTTAGAAGCTTCTGATAAGCTAATTGACATAATTTGTGTCAATTGGAGGTGTACCAGTGGATGTATTTCAAGGCCTACCTTCAAACTCAGTGCCTCTTTGCTTGACATCATGGGAAAATCAAAAGAAAATCGGCCAAGACCTCAGAAAAAACCATTGTAGACCTCCACAAGTCTGGTTCATCCTTGGGAGCAATTTCCAAACGCCCGAAGGTACCATGTCCATCTGTACAAACAATAGTACTCAAGTATAAACACCATGGGACCACGCAGCCATCATACCGCTCAGGAAGGAAACGCGTTCTGTCTCCTAGAGATGAATGTGCGTTGGTGCGAAAGGTGCAAATCAATGCCAGAACAACAGCAAAGGACCTTGTGAAGATGCAGGAGGAAACAGGCACAAAAGTATCTATATCCACAGTAAAACTGTATCGACAAACCTGAAAGGCCGCTCAGCAAGGAAGAAGCCACTGCTCCAAAACCGCCATAAAAAAGCCAGACTATGGTTTGCAACTGCACATGGGGACAAAGATCGTACTTTTTTGGAGAAATGTCCTCTGGTCTGATGAATCAAAAATATAACTGTTTGGCCATAATGACCATTGTTATGTTTGGAGGAAAAGGGGGAGTCTTGCAAGCCGAAGACACCATCCCAACCGTGAAGCACGGGGGTGGCAGCATCATGTTGTGGGGGTGCTTTGCTGCAGGAGGGACTGGTGCACTTCACAAAATAGATGGCATCATGAGGGTGGAAAATTCATATATTGAAGCAACCTCATAAGACATCAGTCAGGAAGTTAAAGCTTGGTCTCAAATGGGTCTTCCAAATGGACAATGACCCCAAGCATACTTCCAAAGTTGTGGCAAAATGGCTTAAGGATAACACTTGACTGGGCAGGGGCACAGTCATGGGTGGACCTGGGAGGGCTTAGGCCCTCCACCAACCAAAGAGGATCTGCAGAGAAGAATGGGAGAAACTCCCCAAATACAGGTGTGCCAAGCTTGTAGCGTCATACCCAAGAAGACCAGAGGCTGTAATCGCTGCCAAAGGTGTTTCAACAAAGTACTGAGTAAAGGGTCTGAATACTAAATGTACTTGTGATTTTTCAGTTTTGTATTTTTTTATGAATTAGCAAAAATGTCTAAACCTGTTTTTGCTTAGTAATTATGTGTAGATTGATGAGGGGGGGGACTTTAAAAAATCTATTTTAGAGTAAGGCTGTAATGTGTTAAGAGTCCAGGGGTCTGAATTATTTCCGAATGCCCTGTAGGCCAGCGGTCTGGATATAACAGGAAGTAACGGACATACACTCTATGAGGTTGTTCTGCAGCGGTGTGCCGGTGAGCACCACTCTCCTTCGGGTCTTGATGGAGTTCATGGCTTTAGAGATGGCCGACACCTCGTTCTTCAAGATGTGGCCCTCATCACAGATCACAAAGTCTGGGCCTGGGGAGGGAGACAACACAGAGCAGAGAGTTGAGAAGAAACTGGATACAAGAAATAACTGTGTGTGTGTGTCCTCTACCTACCTGGGTCAACCAGGGTCTTCTGGAAGGTCTCTTTGAGTTTCTTGCTCTTGATGTTTCTACCCTGTGTGAGGTTACGGTACATCTCATAGCCAATGATCATGATTCCTCCATCCTCCTGCCACTGCTGCAGAGCAGACGCTCTCTCCTGAGGACGCTTCACCGTGGCCAGCTCCGTCACCTAGTGACACAGAGCGTAAAGACACACAGACAGCGTAAAGACACACAGAGCGTAAAGACACACAGACAGCGTATAGACACACAGACAGCGTAAAGACACACAGACAGCGTAAAGACACACAGACAGCGTAAAGACACACAGACAGCGTAAAGACACACAGACAGCGTATAGACACACAGACAGCGTAAAGACACACAGACAGCGTAAAGACACAGACAGCGTAAAGACACACAGACAGCGTAAAGACACACAGACAGCGTAAAGACACACAGACAGCGTAAAGACACACAGACAGCGTAAAGACACACAGACAGCGTAAAGACACACAGACAGCGTAAAGACACACAGACAGCGTAAAGACACACAGACAGCGTAAAGACACACAGACAGCGTAAAGACACACAGACAGCGTAAAGACACACAGACAGCGTAAAGACACACAGACAGCGTAAAGACAGCGTAAAGACACACAGACAGCGTAAAGACACACAGACAGCGTATAGACACACAGACAGCGTATAGACACACAGACAGCGTAAAGACACACAGACAGCGTAAAGACACACAGACAGCGTAAAGACAGCGTAAAGACACACAGACAGCGTAAAGACACACAGACAGCGTATAGACACACAGACAGCGTAAAGACACACAGACAGCGTAAAGACACACAGACAGCGTAAAGACACACAGACAGCGTAAAGACACACAGACAGCGTAAAGACACACAGACAGCGTAAAGACACACAGACAGCGTAAAGACACACAGACAGCGTAAAGACACACACAGGTATATCAGAGTAAGTGTGTACCTCTAAACTCTCCTTGTCCTTGAAGCCGTACTGCCACTTCTCAAACTCATTGAGCCAGTTGAGAACGGTGTTGAGAGGACAGACGATCAGAGCCGTGGAGAAGTCTAACTTTTCACACAGCAGTAGTGTGTGGAGTAGGGTTACCACCTAGTGATATAGACAGGGTTAGATACAGTATAGATACAGTGGGGCAAAAAAGTATTTAGTCAGCCACCAATTGTGCAAGTTCTCCCACTTAAAAAGATGAGAGGCCTGTAATTTTCATCATACACTTCAACTATGACAGACAAAATGAGGGGAAAAAATCCAGAAAATCACATTGTAGGATTCTTAATGAATTTATTTGCAAATTATGGTGGAAAATAAGTATTTGGTCACCTACAAACAAGCAAGATATCTGGCTCTCACAGACCTGTAACTTCTTCTTTAAGAGGCTCCTCTGTCCTCCACTCGTTACCTGTATTAATGGCACCTGTTTGAACTTGTTATCAGTATAAAAGTCACCTGTCCACAACCTCAAACAGTCACACTCCAAACTCCACTATGGCCAAGACCAAAGAGCTGTCAAAGGACACCAGAAACAAAATTGTAGACCTGCACCAGGCTGGGAAGACTGAATCTGCAATAGGTAAGCAGCTTGGTTTGAAGAAATCAACTGTGGGAGCAATTATTAGGAAATGGAAGTCATACAAGACCACTGATAATCTCCCCGATCTGGGGCTCCACGCAAGATCTCACCCCGTGGGGTCAAAATGATCACAAGAACGGTGAGCAAAAATCCCAGAACCACACGGGGGGACCTAGTGAATGACCTGCAGAGAGCTGGGACCAAAGTAACAAAGCCTACCATCAGTAACACACTACGCCGCCAGGGACTCAAATCCTGCAGTGCCAGACGTGTCCCCCTGCCAGTACATGTCCAGGCCCGTCTGAAGTTTGCTAGAGAGCATTTGGATGATCCAGAAGAAGATTGGGAGAATGTCATATGGTCAGATGAAACCAAAATATAACTTTTGGGTACAAACTCAACTCGTCGTGTTTGGAGGACAAAGAATGCTGAGTTGCATCCAAAGAACACCATATCTACTGTGAAGCATGGGGGTGGAAACATCATGCTTTGGGGCTGTTTTTCTGCAAAGGGACCAGGACGACTGATCCATGTAAAGGAAAGAATGAGGCCATGTATCGTGAGATTTGTGTGAAAACCTCTTTCCATCAGCAAGGGCATTGAAGATGAAACGTGGCTGGGTCTTTCAGCATGAAAGGGTGCTCTCATCTTATCTACCAACATAGACAGGGCTCTAACTCCTCTAGCTCCACAATGAAATAGGGTGCAGGCCAGGCAGCAGGCTGTTAGCCAGCCTGCTAGCATAGTGGAGTCTGCCACTAGCACAGTCAGTGTAGTCAGCTCAGCTATCACCATTGAGACCGTGTCTGTGCCTCGACCTAGGTTGGGCAAAACTAAACATGGTGGTGTTCGCCTTAGCAATCTCACTAGGATAAAGACCACCTCCATTCCTGTCATTATTGAAAGGGCTCATGATACCTCACATCTCAAAATAGGGCTACTTAATGTTAGATCCCTTACTTCAAAGGCAATTATAGTCAATGAACTAATCACTGACCATAATCTTGATGTGATTGGCCTGACTGAAACATGGCTTAAGCCTGATGAATTTACTGTGTTAAATGAGGCCTCACCTCCTGGCTACACTAGTGAACATATCCCCCGTGCATCCCGCAAAGGCGGAGGTGTTGCTAACATTTACGATAGCAAATTTCAATTAAAAAAAAAAAAAGAAGTTTTCGTCTTTTGAGTTTCTAGTCATGAAATCTATGCAGCCTACTCAATCACTTTTTATAGCTACTGTTTACAGGCCTCCTGGGCCATATACAGCGTTCCTCACTGAGTTCCCTGAATTCCTATCGGACCTTGTAGTCATAGCAGATAATATTCTAATCTTTGGTGACTTTAATATTCACATGGAAAAGTCCACAGACCCACTCCAAAAGGCTTTCGGAGCCATCATCGACTCAGTGGGTTTTGTCCAACATGTCTCTGGACCCACTCACTGTCACAGTCATACGCTGGACCTAGTTTTGTCCCATGGAATAAATGTTGTGGATCTTAATGTTTTTCCTCATAATCCTGGACTATCGGACCACTATTTTATTACGTTTGCAATTGCAACAAATAATCTGCTCAGACCCCAACCAAAGAACATCAAAAGTCGTGCTATAAATTCACAGACAACACAAAGATTCCTTGATGTCCTTCCAGATTCCCTCTGTCTACCCAAGGACGCCAGAGGACAAAAATCAGTTAACCACCTAACTGAGGAACTCAATTTAACATTGCTCAATACCCTAGATGCAGTTGCACCCCTAAAAACTAAAAACATTTCTCATAAGAAACTAGCTCCCTGGTACACAGAAAATACCCGAGCTCTGAAGCAAGCTTCCAGAAAATTGGAACGGAAATGGCGCCACACCAAACTGGAAGTCTTCCGACTAGCTTGGAAAGACAGTACCGTGCAGTACCGAAGAGCCCTTACTGCTGCTCGATCATCCTATTTTTCTAACTTAATTGAGGAAAAAAAGAACAATCCGAAATTCCTTTTTGATACTGTCGCAAAGCTAACTAAAAAGCAGCATTCCCCAAGAGAGGATGACTTTCACTTTAGCAGTGATAAATTCATGAACTTCTTTGAGGAAAAGATTATGATTATTAGAAAGCAAATTACGGACTCCTCTTTAAATCTGCGTATTCCTTGAAAGCTCAGTTGTCCTGAGTCTGCACAACTCTCCCAGGACCTAGGATCAAGAGAGACGCTCAAGTGTTTTAGTAATATATCTCTTGACACAATGATGAAAATAATCATGGCCTCTAAACCTTCAAGCTGCATACTGGACCCTATTCCAACTAAACTACTGAAAGAGCTGCTTCCTGTGCTTGGCCCTCCTATGTTGAACATAATAAACGGCTCTCTATCCACCGGATGTGTACCAAACTCACTAAAAGTGGCAGTAATAAAGCCTCTCTTGAAAAAGCCAAACCTTGACCCAGAAAATATAAAAAACTATAGGCCTATATCGAATCTTCCATTCCTCTCAAAAATTTTAGAAAAGGCTGTTGCGCAGCAACTTACTGCCTTCCTGAAGACAAACAATGTATACGAAATGCTTCAGTCTGGTTTTAGACCCCATCATAGCACTGAGACGGCACTTGTGAAGGTGGTAAATGACATTTTAATGGCATCGGACCGAGGCTCTGCATCTGTCCTCGTGCTCCTAGACCTTAGTGCTGCTTTTGATACCATCGATCACCACATTCTTTTGGAGAGATTGGAAACCCAAATTGGTCTACACGGACAAGTTCTGGCCTGGTTTAGATCTTATCTGTCGGAAAGATATCAGTTTGTCTCTGTGAATGGTTTGTCCTCTGACAAATCAACTGTAAATTTCGGTGTTCCTCAAGGTTCAGTTTTAGGACCACTATTGTTTTCACTATATATTTTACCTCTTGGGGATGTTATTCGAAAACATAATGTTAACTTTCACTGCTATGCGGATGACACACAGCTGTACATTTCAATGAAACATGGTGAAGCCCCAAAATTGCCCTTGCTAGAAGCATGTGTTTCAGACATAAGGAAGTGGATGGCTGCAAACTTTCTACTTTTAAACTCGGACAAAACAGAGATGCTTGTTCTAGGTCCCAAGAAACAAAGAGATCTTCTGTTGAATCTGACAATTAATCTTAATGGTTGTACAGTCGTCTCAAATAAAACTGTGAAGGACCTCGGCGTTACTCTGGACCCTGATCTCTCTTTTGAAGAACATATCAAGACCATTTCAAGGACAGCTTTTTTCCATCTACGTAACATTGCAAAAATCAGAAACTTTCTGTCCAAAAATGATGCAGAAAAATTAATCCATGCTTTTGTCACTTCTAGGTTAGACTTCTGCAATGCTCTACTTTCCGGCTACCCGGATAAAGCACTAAATAAACTTCAGTTAGTACTAAATACGGCTGCTCGAATTCTGACTAGAACCAAAAAATGTGATCATATTACTCCAGTGCTAGCCTCTCTACACTGGCTTCCTGTCAAAGCAAGGGCTGATTTCAAGGTTTTACTGCTAACCTACAAAGCATTACATGGGCTTGCTCCTACCTATCTCTCTGATTTGGTCCTGCCGTACATACCTACACGTACGCTACGGTCACAAGACGCAGGCCTCCTAATTGTCCCTAGAATTTCTAAGCAAACAGCTGGAGGCAGGGCTTTCTCCTATAGAGCTCCATTTTTATGGAACGGTCTGCCTACCCATGTCAGAGACGCAAACTCGGTCTCAACCTTTAAGTCCTTACTGAAGACTTATCTCTTCAGTGGGTCATATGATTGAGTGTAGTCTGGCCCAGGAGTGGGAAGGTGAACGGAAAGGCTCTGGAGCAACGAACCGCCCTTGCTGTCTCTGCCTGGCCGGTTCCCCTCTTCCCACTGGGATTCTCTGCCTCTAACCCGATTACAGGGGCTGAGTCACTGGCTTACTGGGGCTATCTCTTGCCGTCCCTGGAAGGGGTGCGTCACCTGAGTGGGTTGATTCACTGATGTGGTCATCCTGTCTGGGATGGCGCCCCCCCTTGGGTTGTGCCATGGCGGAGTTCTTTGTGGGCTATACTCAGCCTTGTCTCAGGATGGTAAGTTGGTGGTTGAAGATATCCCTCTAGTGGTGTGGGGGCTGTGCTTTGGCAAAGTGGGTGGGGTTATATCCTTCCTGTTTGGCCCTGTCTGGGGGTGTCCTTGGATTGGGCCACAGTGTCTCCTGACCCCTCCTGTCTCAGCCTCCAGTATTTATGCTGCAGTAGTTAATGTGTCGGGGGGCTAGGGTCAGTTTGTTATATCTGGAGTACCTCTCCTGTCCTATTCGGTGTCCTGTGTGAATCTAAGTGTGCGTTCTCTAATTCTCTCTTTCTCTCGGAGGACCTGAGCCCTAGGACCATGCCCCAGGACTACCTGACATGATGACTCCTTGCTGTCCCCAGTCCACCTGGCCGTGCTGCTGCTCCAGTTTCAACTGTTCTGCCTTATTATTATTCGACCATGCTGGTCATTTATGAACATTTGAACATCTTGGCCATGTTCTGGTATAATCTCCACCCGGCACAGCCAGAAGAGGACTGGCCACCCCACATATGCTCTCTCTAATTCTCTCTTTTTTTCTCTCTCTCTGAGGACCTGAGCCCTAGGACCATGCCCCAGGACTACCTGACATGATGACTCCTTGCTGTCCCCAGTCCACCTGACCGTGCTGCTGCTCCAGTTTCAACTGTTCTGCCTTATTATTATACGACAATGCTGGTCATTTATGAACATTTGAACATCTTGGCCATGTTCTGTTATAATCTCCACCCGGCACAGCCAGAAGAGGACTGGCCACCCCACATAGCCTGGTTCCTCTCTAGGTTTCTTCCTAGGTTTTGGCCTTTCTAGGGAGTTTTTCCTAGCCACCGTGCTTCTACACCTGCATTGCTTACTGTTTGGGGTTTTAGGCTGGGTTTCTGTACAGCACTTTGAGATATCAGCTGATGTACGAAGGGCTATATAAATACATTTGATTTGATTTGATCCCAAACACACCGCCCGGGCAACGAAGGAGTGGCTTCGTAAGAAGCATTTCAAGGTCCTGGAGTGGCCTAGCCAGTCTCCAGATCTCAACTCCATAGAAAATCTTTGGAGGGAGTTGAAAGTCCGTGTTGCCCAGCAACAGCCCCAAGACATCACTGCTCTAAAGGAGATCTGCATGGAGGAATGGGCCAAAATACCACCAAAAGTGTGTGAAAACCTTGTGAAGACTTACAGAAAACGTTTGACCTCTCATTGCCAACAAAGGGTATATAACAAAGTATTGAGATAAATAAGTATTTGGTCAATAACAAAAGTTTTCCACCATAATTTGCAAATAAATTCATTAAAAATCCTACAATTTTGATTTTCTGGATTTTTTTCTCATTTTGTCTGTAATAGTTGAAGTGTACCTATGATGAAAATTACAGGCCTCTCTCATCTTTTTAAGTGGGAGAACTTGCACAATTGGTGGCTGACTAAATACTTTTTTGCCCTACTGTATATACACCTAGAGAGAGAAGTCTAACTTGTCACACAGCAGTAGTGTGGAGTAGGGTTACCATCTAGTGGTCAAAGTACGTAATGAGGGTCAGATGAGATAAATGGTTGGGATTGGAGGGAAACATTATGCTCCTCCCACAACCCAGAAACATCCCATTCTATAGGAAGACATCTGGCCAGAGACCCCAGTCCACCAGCCAGAGACCCCAGTCCACCGGCCAGAGACCCCAGTCTACCACAGTCCACCGGCCAGAGACCACAGTCCACCGGCCAAAGACTACAGTCTACCGGCCAGAGAAACAGGTGTTGCGTCAGAATCAGAATTAGTTAGGTAACATTGATAAATAAGATGTTTTATTTACATAATAATGCTTATGTGAGATATGTCATTAGGATGTCTTCTTTTGGATAATAATGTTGGCAGTTTGCAGTTATCCCTTCTCTGCTAGGGCTTAGTCACTACGGGCCCAGAGAGGGGAGAGGTCAAGCTTGTCTTCATATGTCAATGTGTCTGTTAAACCATGTGATGATATGCAGAATATCAGAAGGGGAGAAGGACAGAATGGAGGCTTGTCTTCTTCTGGGAATGTGTCTGTTAAACCATGTGATGCTATGAAGAATATCAGAAGGGGAGGAGGACAGAATGGAGGCTTGTCCACTTATGGGAATGTGTCTGTAACTATTGTATGTCCCCTCTGAGGTTGCCCTTATCTTGATCTAGTATATGACCTAAGAGGCTCACTGTCTCGGTGAGCTTGTCCAGGAGGTATATTTGAGGTGTATTTGAGATGGGAGTATCTAGAATTGACAATTGATATATGCCATTGGATGAGGTAATGTTTTGGTCCTAAGTGGTACCAAGAACGAGATTAGAACCTTGTCAAAGAGAGCAAACTGAACGATAATTTATAGCTAATGCTGTCTGGCTATGGGACACTCCTCTCTCAAGTAAGGTCTTCCTTTGCAATGTTCCTGAGATCTGTGTTTTGTCATGTGAGTTGAGATGGGTGTGTCTTGGCTATAAATTATACTAAGAACTGTTTTGTAAGCACTCTCAGAGAATTCATTTATAGACACTGAATTGATCTGAGAGTCAAACAGGGCTATGTTGAAGCTCATATATAATTAAAGTTGGACTTTATGATATAACTCTTGACTTATGTGTGCTTTGCTCTCTCAATGTTTAGTAATACAGGAAATTACCACGACACAGGTAAAGGGATGAGTGGTACAGACCTGCAATGTTTTTCCCAGGCCCATACAGTGAGCCAGGATACATCCAGAACCAGAGTTCTTGTTGGTTTTCTTCACCGACTCACAACAGCAGTCCCACATGAACTGGACCCCTAGAGAGACAGAAAGCTCAGAATACAGAAATCCTACCATTGTTGGCAGCACTGAACCCATGAAGCATGGCATTGACTTGATAAGTGAGTAAAAGACGAACACCCTTGTTTTCACCATAAACAATCAACATGATTAAAGACAAACATTGATACTACTACTAACTATTACTACTGTTACTACTGTTACTACTACAACTGCTACCACTACTGTTGCTACTACTACTACTGCTACTACTGTTGCTACTACTACTACTACTGTTACTACTACTGTTACTACTACTACTACTGTTACTACTACTACTGTTGCTACTACTACTGCTGCTACTACTACTACTGCTGCTGCTACTTCTGTTGCTACTACTGCTACTACTACTACTACTGTTACTACTACTACTAGTGTTGCTACTACTACTGTTACTACTACTACTGCTGCTGCTACTACTACTGCTACTTCTGTTGCTACTACTACTACTACTGTTACTACTACTACTACTGTCACTACTACTACTACTGTTACTACTACTACTGCTGCTACTACTGCTACTTCTGTTGCTACTACTACTACTGTTACTACTACTACTACTACTGTTACTACTACTACTAGTGTTGCTACTACTACTGTTACTACTACTACTGTTACTACTACTACTGCTGCTGCTACTACTACTTCTGTTGCTACTACTACTACTACTGTTACTACTACTACTAGTGTTGCTACTACTACTGTTACTACTACTACTACTGTTACTAGTATTCCTTCTACTACTGTTGCTACAACTCCTACTGATGCTACTACTACTGTTACCGCTGCGACTACAACTGCTGCTACTGTTACTACTACAGTTACTACTACAACTGTTACTACTGCTACTGTTACTACTACTACTGCTGCTGCTACTACCGTTTCTACTACTACTGCTGCTACCATTTCTACTACTGCTACTACTACTGCTGCTACTACTGCTACTGTTACTACTACTACTGCTGCTGCTGCTACTACTGCTGCTACTACTACTACTGCTGCTACTACTGCTGCTACTACTACTACCGCTGCTACTGCTACTACTACTAATGTTACTACTACTGCTACTACCACTGCTACTCCTACTCCTACTACTGCTGCTACGACAACTGCTACCACTACTACCACTGCTACTACTACTACCATGACTACTACTGTTCCTACTACTACGATTACTGGTGTTGCTACTACTACTACTGTTGCTACCACTACTACTGTTGCTACTACTACTACTACTGTTGCTACCACTACTACTGTTGCTACTACTACTACTGTTGCTACTACTACTACTGTTACTACTACTGTTGCTGCTGCTACTACTGCTGCTACTACTACTACTACTACTGCTACTACTGCTGCTACTACAACTACCGCTGCTACTGCTACTACTACTAATGTTACTACTACTGCTACTACCACTGCTACTCCTACTACTGCTGCTACGACAACTGCTACCACTACTACCACTGCTACTACTACTACTACTACCATGACTACTACTGTTCCTACTACTACGATTACTGGTGTTGCTACTACTACTACTGTTACTGTTACTACTACTACTGTTGCTACCACGACTACTGTTGCTACTACTACTACAACTGTTACTACTACTGTTACCGCTGCTACTACAACTGCTGCTACTGTTACTACTACAGTTACTACTACAACTGTTACTACTACTACTGCTACTACCGTTTCTACTACTACTGCTGCTACCATTTCTACTACTGCTACTACTACTGCTGCTACTGCTGCTACTGTTACTACTGCTACTACTGCTACTACCGCTGCTACTGCTACTACTACTAATGTTACTACTACTGCTACTGTTACTACCACCGCTACTCCTACTCCTACTACTGCTGCTACGACAACTGCTACCACTACTACCACTGCTACTACTACTACTACTACTACTACTACTGCCATGACTACTACTGTTCCTACTACTACGATTACTGGTGTTGCTACTACTACTGTTGCTACTACTACTACTGTTGCTACTACTACTACTGTTGCTACTACTACTACTGTTGCTACTACTACTACTGTTGCTACTACTACTACTGTTGCTACTACTACTGTTGCTACTACTACAACTGTTGCTACTACTGTTACCGCTGCTACTACAACTGCTGCTACTGTTACTACTACAGTTACTACTACAGCTGTTACTACTACTACAAATGTTACTACTACTACTGCTAGATCTACTACTGCTACTACTGGTGCTGCTACAACTAATTCTACTGTTACTACTGCTGCTCCTACAACTAATTCTACTACTACTACTACTGTTGCTACTACTCTTGCTACTACTACTGTTACTAATACTACTGCTACTACAACTCTTACTACTACTACTACTACTGTTACTACTACTACTACTACTGTTGCTACTACTACTACTGTTGCTACTACTACTACTGTTGCTACTACTACTACTGTTGCTACGACTACTACTGTTGCTACGACTACTACTGTTGCTACGACTACTACTACTACTGTTGCTACTACTACTGTTGCTACGACTACTACTGTTACTACTACTACTACGACTACTGTTGCTACGACTACTGTTGCTACTACTGTTACTACTACTACTACTACTGTTACTACTACTACTACTGTTACTACTACTACTACTACTACTGTTACTACTACTACTACTGTTACTACTACTACTGTTACCGCTGCTATTACAACTGCTGCTACTGTTACTACAACTGTTACTACTACTACTGTTACTACTACTACTACTACTGTTTCTACTACTGTTACTACTACAGTTACTACTACAGCTGTTACTTCTAATGTTACTACTACTACTGCTACTGATGCTGGATCTACTACTACTACAACTACTGTTACTACTACTACTACTACTACTGTTACTACTACTACTACTACTACTGTTACTACTACTACTACTACTCCTACTATTCCACCTTCACCATGGGCTCCACTACTACAACATGTCTCTCACCGTCGACCTGGTGTGGTTTGAGCTTAGTGACCAGATTGCGGTGAACCTGCACCATGGGCTCCTTGGTCTCCTCGTCTTCATCCAGCACCAGCTTGGTTGTGATTGGACAAGCCACAGCGGACGCCTCCTCCACCACGAGTACCTGGTCGGGAGGGACATGTAGAGTCTAGTCTAAAAGCATTACAGTCTGCACATACAAATACATACATTTATTCTGCTGGTTGGGACAGGTTATGTTCCTAGGAGTATAGGGCCCCTGGGAGACTGTTCTGCTGGTTGGGACAGGTTATGTTCCTAGGAGTTTAGGGCAGCTGATCTTCTAGTCCACAAGCATTCAAACCTTAATACTAAGGAAATGCTAAGCGACTTCCACTCTATTCAAAGAGCCCATTCAGTACATGTATGTGATCACCGTGGAAACATGGCATAGCTGGTACCATGCTCTTATCTGAACCACAATGGACCACACATCCATCTGGCTCCTTAGCGAACCATCGGGCAGAAGGAGTAGTTGACTTATTGATAGACTATCTTCATTTCCATCCCATTAGCAGATGCCATGACAACAGCGGACACACAGTTGACTTTTACCTCCCTGAGTTTCTCCCTGAGCTGTTCCCTCTCAGCGATGCGTCTCCTCCTCTCCTCCTCCTCCTTCAGGGCATCCCTCGTTTCCGTCCTCAGCTTGTCATCCTTGAGGATTTTTCTGATCTTCTTCCTCTGTCCTTTAGGAGTGTCTCCATCCTCCTTCCCCGAGCCGTCCTCTCCTGACCCACTCTGGAGGAGAGAATGAGGGTTAACCTCTCAACTTCAACCCCCAGGGGTCAACTGACCAATCCAATCACACATTGTGACCTATGATGTGGTAACAATCAAACATCGACAAATCAATGAATTCCAGACCAAATTCACAAATATAGAATTGTTTAGGAGTAAGGAGAAAATCCTCTCCTTCCCTATACCTTGTCGTCGGATGAAGAATCCACTAGGCTACCCTGCCACCCTGCCACTCTAACCACTAGGCTACCCTGCCACTCTAACCACTAGGCTACCCTGCCACTCTAACCACTAGGCTACCCTGCCACTCTAACCACTAGGCTACCCTGCCTCCCCTCCACTCTAACCACTAGGCTACCCTGCCACTCTAACCACTAGGCTACCCTGCCTCCCCTCCACTCTAACCACTAGGCTACCCTGCCGCCCCTTCACTCTAACCACTAGGCTACCCTGCCGCCCCTCCACTCTAACCACTAGGCTACCCTGCCGCCCCTCCACTCTAACCACTAGGCTACCCTGCCGCCCCTCCACTCTAACCACTAGGCTACCCTGCCGCCCCTCCACTCTAACCACTAGGCTACCCTGCCGCCCCTCCACTCTAACCACTAGGCTACCCTGCCACCCCTCCACTCTAACCACTAGGCTACCCTGCCGCCCCTCCACTCTAACCACTAGGCCAACCTGCCACCCCTCCACTCTAACCACTAGGCTACCCTGCCTCCCCTCCACTCTAACCACTAGGCTACCCTGCCTCCTTATACCTTGTCGTCGGATGAAGAATCCTGGGCCTTGATGCGGCGCCGTTTCTTCTTCTGGGCGTAGCTCCTCTCCTCCTTCTTCTTCTTCTTCTTATTCTTGGAGGAACGCGTGGTCCTCTTTTGGCTACTGCCTTCCTTCTCAGACTCCGACTCCTCCTCTGACGACGATTCCTTCTCACTGATCTCCTCACTAACTCCTGACTCACTGCTGCTAGCTGACTCCTTAAAGTCTGAGTCTGCTGAGTCATCACTACCCACTGGAGAGGTGGAGGGAGGAAGAGGGGAGGAGACAGGGAGAGGGGAGAAGGAGAAAGAAAGATAGGAGAGGGAGGAAGATAGAGAGAAAGGCGGGAGGTAGAGTTGATTGAAAACAGTTTGCAGAGTAGGACTTCTATTCTGTTCCATAGGTGTTAATATACAGGCCTAGACAGACCAGACCAGCTAGAGACCAGGCCAGCCAGCCAGGCAGCCAGCCAGCCAGCCTTCGTACCTTTCCGTCTGGTCCTCTTGGTCTCCTTCTTCTTCCCCTTGCTGGCTGGTTTCTCCTTCTCCTCTCCCGACTCCACTTCGTACAGCGTCAGTTTGTGGCGGAGCAGCCGGTGGCGACGCCCCACACTCGTCATCACGTCCACATCAGAGCCAGAGCCCCCTTCATCATCATCATCATCGTCGTCTGTTGAGGGGAACAAGCAGTTATTTCCACATCTAGTGGTGGAAAGAGGCACTGCAGAATCACTGTATCAACGAGTATGAAATGAAAAAGTGAATGTAGCTCACCCTCCTCCTGCTCCTCTCCTCTCTTCCCCTTCTTCTGTTCCTTCTCTTCTCCGTCCTCGTCAGAGCTCTCCTCTGCTCCTGAAGAGTAGTTAGCCTTGATCTGGGCCAGCAGCATCTTCTTGGCAATTCTATTGAGGAAGACATTTAAATCAATGTTATTTGTCACATGCTCTGAATACAACAGGTGTAGTAGACCTTACAGTGAAATGCTGAATACAACAGGTGTAGTAGACCTTACAGTGAAATGCTGAATACAACAGGTGTAGTAGACCTGAGTGAAATGCTGAATACAACAGGTGTAGTAGACCTTACAGTGAAATGCTGAATACAACAGGTGTAGTAGACCTTATAGTGAAATGCTGAATACAACAGGTGTAGTAGACCTTACAGTGAAATGCTGAATACAACATGTGTAGTAGACCTTACAGTGAAATGCTGAATACAACAGGTGTAGTAGACCTCACAGTGAAATGCTGAATACAACAGGTGTAGTAGACCTTACAGTGAAATGCTGAATACAACAGGTGTAGTAGACCTTACAGTGAAATGCTGAATACAACATGTGTAGTAGACCTTACAGTGAAATGCTGAATACAACAGGTGTAGTAGAAACAGTGAAATGCTGAATACAACAGGTGTAGTAGACTACAGTGAAATGCTGAATCCAACAGGTGTAGTAGACCTCACAGTGAAATGCTGAATACAACAGGTGTAGTAGACCTTACAGTGAAATGCTGAATACAACATGTGTAGTAGACCTTACAGTGAAATGCTGAATACAACAGGTGTAGTAGACCTCACAGTGAAATGCTGAATACAACAGGTGTAGTAGACCTTACAGTGAAATGCTGAATACAACAGGTGTAGTAGACCTTACAGTGAAATGCTGAATACAACAGGTGTAGTAGACCTTACAGTGAAATGCTGAATACAACAGGTGTAGTAGACCTTATAGTGAAATGCTGAATACAACAGGTGTAGTAGACCTTATAGTGAAATGCTGAATACAACAGGTGTAGTAGACCTTACAGTGAAATGCTGAATACAACAGGTGTAGTAGACCTTAGTGAAATGCTTACTTACAAGCCCTTAACAAACAATGCAATTCAAGAAATAGAGAAATAGAGTTAAGATATTTACTAAAAAAAACAATTCTAACAAGGCTGTATACAGGGGGTGCCGGTACCAAGTCAATATGCAGGGTGCAGGTTAGTTGATGTAATTTGTACCAGAAGGTAGGGGTAAAGTGTTTATGCATAGATAATAAACAGTGTGTAGCAGCAGTGTAAATACAGCCTTTCAAAGCACTTCATGGCTACTGACGTAGGTGCTACAGGGCGGTAGTCATTTAGGCAGGTTACTTTCGCTTTCTTGGGCACAGGGACTATGGTGGTCTGCTTGAAACATGTTGGTATTACAGACTTGGTCAGGGAAAAGTTGAATATGTTAAGACACTTGCCAGTTGGTCAAGGCCCCGCAGCCTTGTGAATGTTGACCCATTTAAAGGCCTTGCTCAAATCGGCTACGGAGAGCGTGATCACAGTCGTCCGGAACCACTGGTGCTCTCATGCATGCTTCAGTGTTGCTTGCCTCGAAGAGAGCATAAAATGCATCAAGCCCGTCTGGTAGGCTCGTGTCACTGGGCAGATCGCGGCTGGGTTCCCCACTGTAGTTGTAAATTGTTTGCAAGCCCTGCAACATCCGACGAGTATCAGAGCCCTGCAACATCCGACGAGTATCAGAGCCCTGCAACATCCGACGAGTATCAGAGCCCTGCAACATCCCACTGTAGTATCAGAGCCCTGCAACATCCGACGAGTATCAATCTTAGTCCTGTATTGATGCTTTACGTGTTTGATGGTTTCTGAGGGATTTCATATAGGCGTCCTTGAAAGCGGCAGCTCTAGCAGCTCAGTCGGATGATGCCTTAACATTCATGAAATTACTAGCCTTTAACATTCATGAAATTACAAGTGTCATACATCAGAAAAAAGCTTAACTTCTTGTTAATCGAGCCACAGTGTCAGATTTAAAGAAGGCTTTACTGTGATAGCACACCATGTGATTATCTGAGGACAGCGCCCTGCACACAAAGCATTTAAAAATATTTTTCAACCAGGCAGATGCGCCTCGAAAGCTATTAGCTATTCTGTCCTGCCGATGCACGGAAAACCCAGCCAACTGTATATTATCCATCTCGCCGTTGAGCCACGACTCTGTGAAACATAAGATATTACAGTTTTGAATGTCCTGTTGGTAGGATAGTCTTGAACGGAGCTCATCCAGTTTATTCTCCAGTGATTACACGTTGGCCAATAGGAAGGATGGTAGAGGCCACTCGCAGACGAATTCTCACAAGGCACCCAGATCTTCACCCCTGTACCTCCATCTTTTCTTAACACGAGGTACGAGGATTTGGACCCGTTCTCGGAGAAGCAGTATATCCTTTGCGTCGGACTCATTAAAAAGTCTTTGTCCAGTCGAGGAATGTAATCGCTGTTCTGATATCCAGAAGCTCATTTCGATCATAAGAGAAATAAGTTACAATTTGAAAAAACACAACTGGTTAGGAGCCCGTAAAACAGCAGTCATCCCGTAAGTAAGTAAAGGATATATGAAAAAGGATTGAAGGATGTTCGTCAGCTGGTTGAGAAGCATGCAGTTCAGGACATATTTGGTTTGTATTGAATGAAAATACTTTTTAATACCTGTTCTCTGGATCATCATCATCGTCCTCCTCATCGCCAATTTGAGAAGCGTCATGGTTACCTTCATCTCCTTCAGACACACAGAGAAGGGTCAGGGGTTAGAGACCGTGTTTTCCCATAAGAGACGGACATCAGTTAATCAGCTACATTTTCCACTTCAGATAAACTAGGATACTTTTCATTTAAAAGTCTTAGTTTGCCAGTCTGTCGGACCGTCTCCTGCTATATAGAATAATATGCATCTGCTAGCCATCTATTGATAGGATAGTCCTGTCCGTCACAAAGTTAGAGATGACACGTCCCGCCCACGGTAACACGTCCCGCCCCCCCGGTAACACGTCCCGCCCCCAGGTACAATTTCTGCACACTGTGGTTGCAGTTTAATTTCCTTACAGAGCATGCTGGTGAATTAGAATGTAACGTAAATGGTCATGATGAGTGAAAAATCCACCTGGCCTAATTGTTTTCTGGCACAGCCTCTAACTAGCCTCGCCGCCAAACAGCCTCGCCGCTAAACAGCCTCTCGCTAGGCTCGCCGCTAAACAGCCTCTAACTAGGCTCGCCGCTAAACAGCCTCGCCGCTAAACAGCCTCTCGCTTGGCTCGCCGCACAAGAGCATCTCGCTAGATTCACCATAAACAGCCTCTCGCTAGATTCACCATAAACAGCCTCTCACTAGATTCACCATAAACAGCCTCTCACTAGATTCACCATAAACAGCCTCTCACTAGATTCACCATAAACAGCCTCTCACTAGATTAACCATAAACAGCCTCTCACTAGATTCACCATAAACAGCCTCTCACTAGATTCACCATAAACAGCCTCTCACTAGATTCACCATAAACAGCCTCTCGCCAGGCTCGCCGCTAAACAGCCTCTCACTAGATTCGCCATTGAATTTGAGGCCAACACCACCCAAACATTTTAATGGATCAGGTTTTTCCCAGATATCAAAGCGGTCTCCTGATGAGGTTCATTGATGTGGACTTAAAACATCCAATTTGTTGTTTTTCTATTTTTAAAAGCGTGATTTCGATATATAAAATACAGAAACCTGGAAAAACTAAGAGAAAAATGGAATTTGGAAAATAAAATGGAATCAGACAAAATAAAAAACACATTTTACATGGTCCTAACTGTCATTACTAATGATCATTTCACATTAATTAGGATATGTCAAATCAGAATGATAACACTGAAAATGATGTAACCTTGTAATTTGTTCAATGAAACCTTAATTGTTTTAATTTTTATGATGTGGGCGACTTAATTCATTTCTAATTTAATACATTGTTCTTTAAACTAACATTATTGAGCTAATTCATATCTTGCAGAAAAACTTTAAAGACACTTAAACTCAAAAGACAGGTTTAATTGAGTCTCATTTAGAAAATAATCCTGATCATATAGGCCCAGATCATATTAAAAACAACTAACAATAAACTGAATTCATTTAAATTAGTCTTTCTTTACCAGAGCTCTCTATCTCTGTTCCTGGAGAGCTACAGGCCTGTAGGTTTTCACTCAAACCCTAATCTAGCGCAACTGACTAATAATGAACGGGTTGATAAACTGAATCCTGTTAGGTTACAAATGAGGTTCGAGTTACAACCTACAGGAGGGTATCTCTCCAGGAATCAAGGTTGGAGAGCCCTGTTCTGCACAAAACCACAACTAATGTTTCCAATCTGGGAGGTAAACTCGATAAGGTCTAAAATAATTTCACTGTCTATTTCGGGTGTCATCTTAAGAAATAAACTCTTTGACCAAAAAATGTCAAACCCCGGGGGTCAAGCCTCACACCCCGGGGGTCAAGCCTCACACCCCGGGGGTCAAGCCTCACACCCCGGGGGCGCCTGGCTGGCTACTCTATGTACTTGTGGAAAACACTGCAGAGGTCAGGTGTTAAATCAGTGGAGTTTAGGTCGAGGTGTATTGACAACACAGTGTACCGTCTCTGCCTTGTAGAAACAGAGAGCTCAATATACCGCTTTCAGAAACAACAGCTCTACTCACCTGAGGACTGGTGGAAGGTTCCCCTCCCTGCTACCACCGTCTCCTCCACGATGGGTTTAATCTTCTGCTGGTCTCCACTCTCCTCTCCAGACCCTCCTCCCTCCTCCTCCTCCTCCTCGTCATCAGACGATGAATCTTGCTGCTTGGCTCCTCTACTTCTGGCTTTGCGTTTCAGTTCGTACGACCGCCTCCGATCTCCGCCCTTGTTCTCCTTCTCCTCTCTTTCCTTCTTCACACGGCTGCTCCTCCGTTTCCCCGTCGCCAGTTTGCTAAGTCCCTTCATCTCCAGGTCCGAGTCGGAGGAGCCGTCCGAGCCCTTCTTCTTGGATGTCTTTTTGGCAGAAGCTGAGGACTTCTTTTTCTTCTTCTTCTTCGCGTCTTCGTCTGAGTCGGACTCTGAGTTGTCTGAATCGTCGGCTTTCAGTTTGCGTTTGGCCGCCAGCTTCTTGTCAGTCTTCACCTTGTCATTCTCCTCCTCCTCTCCATCTTTCTTGCTGAGTTTGAACAGGCACCTTTTGAAGCTCCTGTTGCCCTGGTTACCATCGGCGTCCTGCTGCGCATCCTCGTCCGAGCTGTGTTCTGCCGCTGCAGTCTGGAGCAGGATGTCCAGAACCTCGTCAGAGTCCACTTCTTGTTTAGAAGGATCAGCGGTCACCTTGGATGAGGCATTGCTCTGCTGCTCCTGCTCCTCCTCCTCCTCCTCCTCCTCACGTTCCTTCTCCGAGCTGCCTTTGGTTCTACTCTTCAGCCTGCTGGGACTCTTGCCCTCTGAGTCACTGTTCTCCGGAGAGGATTCGGCCATCTTGTTCTTCCCGTCCGGTGACTTCCTGAGGGGTGTAGTCTTTGTGCGGCTGGAGCGGCGGCTGTCCTCCTCAGAGCCCCCACCTTCCTCCACCTCCTCCTTACTCCTCTCCTTCCTTCCATCCTTACTCCTCTCCTTCTCCTTCCCTCCATCCTTACTCCTCTCCTTCCCTCCATCCTTACCCTTCCCTCCATCCTTACCCTTCTCCTTCCCTCCATCCTTACCCTTCTCTCCATCCTTACCCTTCCCTCCATCCTTACGCCTCTGCTTCCCTCCATCCTTACTCATCTCCTTCCCTCCATCCTTACTCATCTCCTTCCCTCCATCCTTACTCATCTCCTTCCCTCCATCCTTACTCCTCTCCTTCTCTCCATCCTTACTCCTCTCCTTCCCCTTCCCTCCATCCTTACTCCTCTCCTTCCCTCCATCCTTACTCCTCTCCTTCCCTCCATCCTTACTCCTCTCCTTCCCTCCATCCTTACTCCTCTCCTTCTCCTTCCCTCCATCCTTACTCCTCTCCTTCTCCTTCCCTCCATCCTTGCTCATAGACCTGGAGGTGCGTGTGGTAACCACTGGAACGGGCGTCAGCTTCACGATCAGGTTCTTCACCTTGGGCATGGCCTTCTCCTTATGGGTTTCAAGTGACTTCCTGTTTGAGCCGGCGGCGGGGCTCTCGGATTGGCTAGCAGCAGTGCTTTCCATGGCGTTGTTGCCGGGCGTTAACCCTGTGGAGTCCGCCAGACTCTCTACCATTTGGAAGAGCTCGTCAGGGACGGCCGGCCCGACGGACACAATGTCTTTATCCCGGTCACCCTCCTCCTTCTCTTCTTCTTCTTCTTCTTCTTCATCCTCCTCCTCCTCCTCCTCCTCCTCCTCCACTGCTGTCTGGTCTTTGGCCTGGCTGTCTGTCTCTGTGTCCGAGTGGTCCTGAGGCGCGGGGGCGGGGCTCCCCTCCATCTCTGCGTCCTCTGACAAGCCCCCATCCTCCTCTAGCTCCTCCCCATCCTCAGTGTCGGCCATTTTATCCTCTTCTGCCTCCTGTCCATCAACCATGTTGTCAATCTGATCGTGGCCATCATGGCCGTCGGTGTTGGAAACAGCATCCCCGTTCTGCATCCCCTGGTCCTGGGAAGTGAACTGTGACTCCAAGTCCTCCTCTAGGGCAGCATGGGCCTTCTTCAGATCAGCCAGAACAGACCTAGAGAGAGAGAGAGATAGATGGATGAATGGATAGATTAGGCAAAAGAACAGAATTGGGTTGCCTCACTTACTTTGTAGCAGTCATAATATTAACATGTGTTAGGATACCTGAAGGCCTTGAGGTGTCTGGTCCCGCTGCCACCTCCTCCTACTCCCTGCTCCTCCTCAGCCTGCTGGATGAAATGGATGAAGGTGTTGTTGAGCCCTGTGGTCGTCTCAATCAGCTTCTTGGTCCTCTTCACCAGCTCCTTGGGGACCTTCAGGGTCTTATAGGAGAAGGTGAGGGTCCCTGACCCGTCTGAATGCTCCTTACCATTCACCACAGCTTTACCATGGTGGTGGTGACCTTTACCCTTTCTGTGCCCTTTCACCTCCTTCCTCTCTTTCTTGTGTCCCGTGCGCCAGAAGCTCTCCAGCTTGGTCAAGATGTTGGAGCAGTTGGAGGCGATGTCTGAGAGAGGCTGAGGGCTGCAGATATAGCAGGACCATTTACTGTCCTCGTCGGTGATCATGGACAGCTCCTTGCGCCCCAGGTTACGCAGGATGCACTTCTTACAGAAGGCGTTGTGGCAGTAGTCACAGCAGATCAGGTTGCCACCTTCAGCACACCACCTTGGGGCGTAGTTAAGATAGCGAGGGAAGTCAACTTCAAAACGAGACGTATCTTAATTGGGATTATCAGCTGTTGTTGGGAAGCAATGAATCATTCTAAAAATGACAAAAATAGTGCACTATATAGGGAATAGGGTGGCAGTTGGGACGTAGCCCTTGAAATGGACAAAAATAGGTGCTGGGACTCTTCGAAAGTAGGTACTCATAATCGAGAGCCAATATTGTACAAGAGGTGGCAACACTCAAGCAGTAGAACAGGGACCTTACGGCAGCTAGAACAATGGCGACCATTTGAGGGGGACCTCGTCCATGTTTCTGTGAGGGGACCACTGTTCGTCCATGTTTCTGTGTTCTGTGAGGGGACCTACCTGCACTGTTCGTCCATGTTTCTGTGAGGGGACCTACCTGCACTGTTCGTCCATGTTTCTGTGAGGGGACCTACCTGCACTGTTCGTCCATTCCGTCCTCGTCTTTATTGATGTCATCGCTGGTGTAATACTTATAACACGACTAGAGGGAGAGGAAACAACAGTGATGCACAGATATTACGTTTTTGGCAGATACCGATATTGTCCTTGCCAAAATAAAACAATACCGATAACCGATATTTAAAATTTTAGCAGCCTTTGAAGCATTTTAGTACAGTTAAATAGTTTGGATGCAGCGGTCTAAGGCACTGCATCTCAGTGCAAGAGGCGTCACTACAGTCCCTGGTTTGAATCCAGGCTGTATCACATCCGGCTCTGATTGAGAGTCCCGTAGGGCGGCGCACAATTGGCCCAGCATCATCCAGGTTTGGCCGGTGTAGGTCGTCTTTGTAAATAATAATTTGTTCTTAACTGTTATGACTAAAAACAACCTGAGGATTGATTAAACATCGTTTGACATGCTTCTACGAACTTTACTGATACTTCTTGGATTTTTCGTCTGCCAGTTGAGACTGCCTTTGGGACATTGGATTACTGAACAAAACGTGCCAACAAAATTGAGGTTTTTGGATAGAAAGAAGGACTTTATCGAACAAAACAAACATTTATTGTGTAACTGGGAGTCTTGTGAGTGCAACCATACGAAGATCAAAGGTAAGTGAATAATCTTATTGCTATTTCTAACTTTTGTGATTAGTCTACTTGGCTGGTAACTGTATGTAATGATTTGTCTGCTGGGTGCTGTCCTCAGATAATAATGCTTTCGCCGTAAAGCCTTTTTGAAATCTGACACGGCGGCTGGATTAACAAGAAGTTACGCTTTATTTTGATGTAGATATTTTCAAGAAAGTTAAATATTTCAATTTAATATTTTTTTAATTTTGCGCTCTGCAATTTCACTGGATGTTGGCCAGGTGGGACGCTACCGTCGACCGTTACTACCATAACAAGTTTTATGACCCACTAATTTAATTATTTTATCAAAATAGTTGTACCTGCTTTTTTTTGCAATAATCACTGATCTGGCTTTCAGGTTTTCTTTAAAAATGATATTTTGTTTAAATTTAACCAGAACCATGCATGATGCACATTTACTAATGTCGTAAACGAACACCGGTCTCAAACAATCTCTCAAGAACAAGCCCACGTGTTAGTGAGTAGCCAGCTAATATTTAGACTTCAAGTTTAGCCAACTTGGATCAAGGTATAATTTGATAAGCTCTGGAATACAGCTAAAAAGGCAAAACAGTTGAATTAGAAACACGACCTCCTGTCCGTCTCCAACTGTTGGAACAGCATGCTAGCCTGTCCACTTTAAATGTATTATATAATTGTGTCTTTTCTAAAACACAGACTAGACAGCTTGTATAAGCAGTCTTTGGCTAATATGCTGCTAGTGGTAGGTGGAACCCCAATGCTGCGGGCGACAAACTGACCATTTACAGAATCAATGTTGATAATCTTGTTTTAGTAGAGAACTGCACGCAATTTAAGGAGTTGAGACAAACAGGATTAGAAAAGTAGATTTCTCTATTACAGTAAAATAATCTCTCAGTGTGTTTCGGTCTCCATATTTATTTTATTTATTTTTATTTTACCTTTATTTAACTAGGCAAGTCAGTTAAGAACAAATTCTTATTTTCAATGACGGCCTAGGAACAGTGGGTTAACTGCCTGTTCAGGGGCAAGAACGACAGATTTGTACCTTGTCAGCTCGGGGGTTTGAACTTGCAACCTTCCGGTTCCTAGTCCAACGCTCTAACCACTAGGCTACCCTGCCGCCCCATATGACCCATTCTGTTCCAACAAACCTCAAATGCAAATACCAAGTTGAAACCGCTGGTCAGAGGAATAAGTGATCTCTCATATTTGTTTTTGTGAGGGGCGGGGGCTTGGTGTGAGGGGCTCGGTGCGAGGGGCAGGGGCTCGGTGTGAGTGGCAGGGGGAGGGGCTCGGTGTGAGTGGCAGGGGAGGGGCTCGGTGTGAGTGGCAGGGGGAGGGGCTCGGTGTGAGTGGCAGGGGGAGGGGCTCGGTGTGAGTGGCAGGGGAGGGGCTCGGTGTGAGTGGCAGGGGGAGGGGCTCGGTGTGAGTGGCAGGGGGAGGGGCTCGGTGTGAGTGGCAGGGGAGGGGCTCGGTGTGAGTGGCAGGGGGAGGGGCTCGGTGTGAGTGGCAGGGGAGGGGCTCGGTGTGAGTGGCAGGGGGAGGGGCTCGGTGTGAGTGGCAGGGGAGGGGCTCGGTGTGAGTGGCAGGGGAAGGGGCTCGGTGTGAGTGGCAGGGGGAGGGGCTCGGTGTGAGTGGCAGGGGAGGGGCTCGGTGTGAGTGGCAGGGGGAGGGGCTCGGTGTGAGTGGCAGGGGAGGGGCTCGGTGTGAGTGGCAGGGGAGGGGCTCGGTGTGAGTGGCAGGGGAGGGGCTCGGTGTGAGTGGCAGGGGGGGCTCGGTGTGAGTGGCAGGGGAGGGGCTCGGTGTGAGTGGCAGGGGAGGGGCTCGGTGTGAGTGGCAGGGGGAGGGGCTTGGTGTGAGTGGCAGGGGGAGGGGCTTGGTGTGAGTGGCAGGGGGAGGGGCTTGGTGTGAGTGGCAGGGGGAGGGGCTTGGTGTGAGTGGCAGGGGCTTGGTGTGAGTGGCAGGGGGAGGAGCTTGGTGTGAGTGGCAGGGGAGGGGCTTGGTGTGTGTGTGTAAACAGAGGAGGAAACGAAGTGAGAGGTCTCACTCTCGCCCAAATCTGTTCAAAATCATCCCAATGTGTTTCTATGGGCGTATTTTGGTCCTAAGCTTGTCGCCTTTGGGACGACTCCCATTGTTAAGGGGACATTAGCATCTCCTCATTATATTCAGATCTCTGGTGTAAACGGGAAGGAGACGAGAGCAAAAAGACATGAGAACATGCGGACACAAACGCTAAAACTTTTTTTTTTAATTAAAAAGCTATTCTTGTGATATTGGCATTTGGAATATCTCGCAAAAACATACATTCAAATGAATCATATATATATATATATATATGGCCCTACCCTAAAGGAGCATGGTGGAGCTCAGACAGAGAGAGAGACAGGCAGACAGAGAAAGACAGGCAGACAGAGTGAGAGAGACACAGGCAGAGAGAGAGAGACACACAGGCAGACAGAGAGAGAGACACAGGCAGACAGAGAGAGAGACAGGCAGACAGAGAGAGACACAGGCAGACAGAGAGAGAGACACAGGCAGACAGAGAGAGAGACACAGGCAGACAGAGAGAGAGAGACACAGGCAGACAGAGAGAGAGAGACACAGGCAGACAGAGAGAGAGAGACACAGGCAGACAGAGAGAGAGAGACACAGGCAGACAGAGAGAGAGAGACACAGGCAGACAGAGAGAGAGACACAGGCAGACAGAGAGAGAGACACAGGCAGACAGAGAGAGAGAGACACAGGCAGACAGAGAGAGAGAGACACAGGCAGACAGAGACACAGGCAGACAGAGAGAGAGAGACACAGGCAGACAGAGAGAGAGAGACACAGGCAGACAGAGAGAGAGAGACACAGGCAGACAGAGAGAGAGAGACACAGGCAGACAGAGAGAGAGACACAGGCAGACAGAGAGAGAGAGACACAGGCAGAGAGAGAGAGAGACACAGGCAGAGAGAGAGAGAGACAGGCAGAGAGAGAGAGAGACAGGCAGAGAGAGAGAGACACAGGCAGAGAGAGAGAGAGACACAGGCAGAGAGAGAGAGAGACACAGGCAGAGAGAGAGAGAGACACAGGCAGAGAGAGAGAGACAGGCAGACAGAGAGAGAGACAGGCAGACAGAGAGAGAGACAGGCAGACAGAGAGAGAGACAGGCAGACAGAGAGAGAGACAGGCAGACAGAGAGAGAGACAGGCAGACAGAAAGACAGGCAGACAAGAGAAAGACAGGCAGACAAGAGAGAGAAAGACAGGCAGACAGAGAGAGAGACAGGCAGACAGAGAGAGAGAGAGACAGGCAGACAGAGAGAGAGAGAGACAGGCAGACAGAGAGAGAGAGACAGGCAGAGAGAGAGACAATCATCCCACAATCGCAGACTAGAGAGGAAAGGATATGTGAGAAAGACAGACCGATGGAGACAGAATTTGATAGAGAGACAGACAGATAGATGGAAAGATGTAGAGCCCGATAGGAGACAAATAGACAGGTGGAAGATAGACAGAGAGGGTGTTGCAGGTGTATCTACCTTGCAGAGGAGCACATGGAGCATCGGGTGCTCAAACACTGAGTGGCGCTGGAAGTGGTTGACCTGCTGTCCACAGGCGGTGCAGTCTATCCTCTCCTGCAAAGTGGTATCTGGATATAAACAGAGGAAGACCGAGAGACAAACATGTTTAGTTTACATCCAATATCAATCCCAAACTGAATGATTTCATTAAACTGGCAGCGGGTCTGGATATTAGGCTGTTGGAAGACACATTCCTGGTCAAAACCTTTTATTTAACGATGGGAGGATTCAAACCGTTTATCTGACTATTCCCTATATAGTACACTACTTTAGACCAGAGCCCTATGGTAGACCTATTCCCTATATAGTACACTACTTTAGACCAGAGCCCTATGGCACCCTATTCCCTATATAGTGCACTACTTTAGACCAGGGCCCTATGGCACCCTATTCCCTATATAGTGCACTACTTTAGACCAGAGCCCTAAGGCACCCTATTCCCTATATAGTGCACTACTTTAGACCAGGGCCCTATTCTCTATATAGTGCACTACTTTAGACCAGAGCCCTATTCTCTATATAGTGCACTACTTTAGACCAGAGCCCTATTCTCTATATAGTGCACTACTTTAGACCAGAGCCCTATTCTCTATATAGTGCACTACTTTAGACCAGAGCCCTATTCTCTATATAGTGCACTACTTTAGACCAGAGCCCTATTCTCTATATAGTGCACTACATTAGACCAGAGCCCTGTGGCTCCCTATATAATCAAACAGTTCGTAGGTCTTTATATGACTATCCACTTGTTAGTAGTAGTGAGATATACACAGTGAGGAGACCAACCTGTGTTTTTGACTGAGGGGCCCCCCTGGAGGGGGTCCCCCCCTGTGTCTGTGTGGTGTGTGGGGGCCATATCTGAGTACCTGTAATTACATTCCAAATTGTAGGTATTTTGGGTATGCTAAACAAGGTTTATAGTATGTGAAATGTATAAATTGAGTATGATTTAAAAATTCCATTTAAGGACAAAGTAGGTCAGATTTTAGACATGGCCTATGTGTGAGAGACAAACCTGTCTTTTTCCTTGAGAGGTCCAGCTTCATGGCTCCTCTGCTCTCCTTGTTGTCAGTCCCAGGCCGTACCACCAACATGCCTGAAGAAGAGGACAAGCACTTAATGTGCATCCCAAATGGCTCCCTATTCCCTATTTAGTGTACTACTTTAGACCAGAGCCCTATGGCTCCCTATATAAAGCACTACTTTAGACCAGAGTCCTATGGCTCCCTATTCCCTATATAGTGCACTACTTTAGACCAGAGCCCTATGGCACCCTATTCCCTATATAGTGCACTACTTTAGACCAGAGCCATATTCCCTATATAATGCACTACTTTAGACCAGAACCCTATTCCCTATATAGTGCACTACTTTAGACTAGAGTCCTATGGCTCCCTATTCCCTATATAGTGCACTACTTTAGACCAGAGCCCTATTCCCTATATAGTGCACTACTTTAGACCAGAGCCCTATTCCCTATATAGTGCACTACTTTAGACCAGAGCCCTATTCCCTATATAGTGCACTACTTTAGACCAGAGCCCTATTCCCTATATAGTGCACTACTTTAGACCAGAACCCTATTCCCTATATAGTGCACTACTTTAGACCAGAGCCCTATTCCCTATATAGTGCACTACTTTAGACCAGAACCCTATTCCCTATATAGTGCACTACTTTAGACCAGAGCCCTATTCCCTATATAGTGCACTACTTTAGACCAGAGCCCTATTCCCTATATAGTGCACTACTTTAGACCAGAGCCCTATTCCCTATATAATGCACTACTTTAGACCAGAACCCTATTCCCTATATAGTGCACTACTTTAGACCAGAGTCCTATGGCTCCCTATTCCCTATATAGTGCACTACTATAGACCAGAGCCCTATTCCCTATATAGTGCACTACTTTAGACCAGGGCCCTATTCCCTATATAGTGCACTACTATACCCCAGAGCCCTATTCCCTATATAGTGCACTACTTTAGACCAGAGCCCTATTCCCTATATAGTGCACTACTTTAGACCAGGGCCCTATTCCCTATATAGTGCACTACTATAGACCAGAGCCCTATTCCCTATATAGTGCACTACTTTAGACCAGAGCCCTATTCCCTAAATAGTACACTACTTAGACCAGGACCCTATTCCCTACATAGCACACTACTTAGACCAGGCACTATATAGTGCACTACTTAGACCAGGGCCCTATTCCCTAAATAGAGCACTACTATAGACCAGAGCCCTATTCCCTATATAGAGCACTACTTTAGACCAGAGCCCTATTCCCTATATAGTGCACTACTATAGACCAGAGCCCTATTCCCTATATAGAGCACTACTTTAGACCAGAGCCCTATTCCCTATATAGTGCACTACTTTAGACCAGGACCCTATTCCCTATATAGTGCACTACTTTAGACCAGAGCCCTATTCCCTATATAGTGCACTACTATAGACCAGAGCCCTATTCCCTATATAGTGCACTATTTTAGACCAGGGCCCTATTCCCTATATAGTGCACTACTATAGACCAGAGCCCTATTCCCTATATAATGCACTACTATAGACCAGGGCCCTATTCCCTATATAGTGCACTACTTTAGACCAGGGCCCTATTCCCTATATAGTGCACTACTATAGACCAGAGCCCTATTCCCTATATAGTGCACTACTATAGACCAGGACTCATAACTCTCAACAAGTGCTCTTTCACCACATAAACCTTGAATATGAACTCAAAACCTTTTTAAAAACATGAACAACAGTATTATCTACCTTGAACATCAACTCAGAATAGACCAACAACAACAGTATTATCTACCTTGAACATCAACTCAGAATAGACCAGCAACAACAGTATTATCTACCTTGAGCATCAACTCAGAATAGACCAGCAACAACAGTATTATCTACCTTGAGCATCAACTCAGAATAGACCAACAACAACAGTATTATCTACCTTGAACATCAACTCAGAATAGACCAACAACAACAGTATTATCCACCTTGAGCATCAACTCAGAATAGACCAACAACAGTATTATCTACCTTGAGCATCAACTCAGAATAGACCAACAACAACAGTATTATCTACCTTGAACATCAACTCAGAATAGACCAACAACAACAGTATTATCCACCTTGAACATCAACTCAGAATAGACCAGCAACAACAGTATTATCCACCTTGAACATCAACTCAGAATAGACCAGCAACAACAGTATTATCTACCTTGAACATCAACTCAGAATAGACCAACAACAGTATTATCTACCTTGAACATCAACTCAGAATAGACCAGCAACAACAGTATTATCCACCTTGAACATCAACTCAGAATAGACCAGCAACAACAGTATTATCTACCTTGAACATCAACTCAGAATAGACCAACAACAACAGTATTATCCACCTTGAACATCAACTCAGAATAGACCAGCAACAACAGTATTATCCACCTTGAACATCAACTCAGAATAGACCAGCAACAACAGTATTATCTACCTTGAACATCAACTCAGAATAGACCAGCAACAACAGTATTATCTACCTTGAACATCAACTCAGAATAGACCAACAACAACAGTATTATCCACCTTGAACATCAACTCAGAATAGACCAGCAACAACAGTATTATCCACCTTGAACATCAACTCAGAATAGACCAGCAACAACAGTATTATCTACCTTGAACATCAACTCAGAATAGACCAGCAACAACAGTATTATCTACCTTGAACATCAACTCAGAATAGACCAGCAACAACAGTATTATCTACCTTGATCATCAACTCAGAATAGACCAGCAACAACAGTATTATCCACATTGAACATCAACTCAGAATAGACCAGCAACAACAGTATTATCCACCTTGAACATCAACTCAGAATAGACCAACAACAACAGTATCATCCACCTTGAACATCAACTCAGAATAGACCAACAACAACAGTATTATCCACCTTGAACATCAACTCAGAATAGACCAACAACAACAGTATCATCCACCTTGAACATCAACTCAGAATAGACCAGCAACAACAGTATTATCTACCTTGAACATCAACTCAGAATAGACCAGCAACAGTATCAGCCACCTTGAACATCAACTCAGAATAGACCAACAACAGTATTATCTACCTTGAACATCAACTCAGAATAGACCAACAACAGTATTATCTACCTTGAGCATCAACTCAGAATAGACCAACAACAACAGTATTATCTACCTTGAACATCAACTCAGAATAGACCAGCAACAACAGTATTATCCACCTTGAACATCAACTCAGAATAGACCAGCAACAGTATCAGCCACCTTGAACATCAACTCAGAATAGACCAACAACAGTATTATCTACCTTGAACATCAACTCAGAATAGACCAACAACAGTATTATCTACCTTGAACATCAACTCAGAATAGACCAACAACAACAGTATTATCTACCTTGAACATCAACTCAGAATAGACCAACAACAATATTATCCACAAAGTGTAGAAATGCACCTTCTGGCTCCACAATGATATGAAGAGGCATTAAAACACGTGCTGGCCCCAGGTCGTGGTAGACCTTACCATCTGAGGGGTTGTCAGAGGCGCCATCTTCCTGTCCACTCTCGTCCGAGGTGTCAGACTCATTCCCTCCGGTGTGCTTGGCTGTAACAGCAGGCTTCCTCTTGGTGTGAGAAGAAGAGGGTCTCTCAGTCTCTGCTGAGCTCCCAGGCTGAGGAGTAAACAAGAGTCAACATGAGTCTAATGAAAAATCTCAGAATAGACCCTGAGTGATCGCCCTGTTATCTGCTACAGAAGCTACAGTCCATCTGTGTCCCAAATGGCACCCTATCTAGCGCACTACGTTCAACCAGCTCTGGTAAGACATTCATGAAGTTCACAGGTGGATACATCTGAAAAAGTGAGCAGGTAAATAGACAATCTGATGTTGACCTACCTCCTCCTCCTCCTCCATCTGGTCTGTAATCGGAAGTTGACCTACTTCCTGCTCCATCATTTGGTCTGTAGATTCAGCTGAGGTTCTACTCATTTAACCTGCCAACAACAAGAAATCCCACTATTAGGTCAGAAATTAGACAATTTAAAAGGCCGGGGAGATGAAGAGCGGACTAAATTACCAGGTTAGAGGCTCTTTCCTTTTTGTGAGTAAAAGCAAAACAGCCTGATCTGAATCAAGATCTAGGGCTTTGTCCCAAATGACACTCTGTTCCCTGTAGTAGTGCACTATTTAACGGAGCAGGCCAGCAGCACCAATGGAGCAGCCCGGCAGCACCAATGGAGCAGCCCAGCAGCACTAACGGAGCAGCCCAGCAGCACTAATGGAGCAGCACTAATGGAGCAGCCCAGCAGCACCAATGGAGCAGCCCAGCAGCACCAATGGAGCAGCACTAATGGAGCAGCCCGGCAGCACTAATGGCAGCCCAGCAGCACTAACGGAGCAGCCCAGCAGCACTAACGGGCAGCCCAGCAGCACTAACGGAGCAGCCCAGCAGCACTAACGGAGCAGCCCAGCAGCACCAACGGAGCAGCCCAGCAGCACTAACGGAGCAGCCCAGCAGCACTAATGGAGCAGCCCAGCAGCACTAACGGAGCAGCCCAGCAGCACTAATGGAGCAGCACTAATGGAGCAGCCCAGCAGCACTAATGGAGCAGCACTAATGGAGCAGCCCAGCAGCACCAATGGAGCAGCCCAGCAGCACCAATGGAGCAGCACTAATGGAGCAGCCCAGCAGCACTAATGGAGCAGCCCAGCAGCACTAACGGAGCAGCCCAGCAGCACTAATGGAGCAGCACTAATGGAGCAGCCCAGCAGCACCAATGGAGCAGCCCAGCAGCACCAATGGAGCAGCACTAATGGAGCAGCCCAGCAGCACCAATGGAGCAGCACTAATGGAGCAGCCCAGCAGCACTAATGGAGCAGCCCAGCAGCACTAACGGAGCAGCCCAGCAGCACCAATGGAGCAGCACTAATGGAGCAGCCCAGCAGCACTAACGGAGCAGCCCAGCAGCACTAATGGGAGTTTGAGTGGAACTTTGGCTCTATTACACGGGACCTAAATAAGCCAGATTTGCTAGGCCTACTGTTTCAACAAAAATGGCTTCCGTCATTGTTTCTATAGTGTGAACATGTGAAATTAGCAACCATGGGCAGTAACTAGACAGTTCAAATCGGATGTTATTTGTCACATGCTTCATAAACAACAGGTGTAGACTAACAGTGAAATGCTTCATCAACAACAGGTGTAGACTAACAGTGAAATGCTTCATAAACAACAGGTGTAGACTAACAGTGACATGCTTCATAAACTACAGGTGTAGACTAACAGTCAAATGCTCCATAAACAACAGGTGTAGAAGCATTTTGCTACACTCGCATTAACATCTGCTAACCATGTGTATGTGACAAATAAATTTGATTTGATTTAGACTAACAGTGAAATGCTTCATAAACAACAGGTGTAGTCTAACAGTGAAATGCTTGATAAACAACAGGTGTAGACTAACAGTGACATGCTGACTGACGGCCCTTCCCAACAACGAAGAGAAAGAAAATAGAGAAATAATAGAAAAGGGAAAAAAACATAATAAAAGTAATAATAAATACACAATGACTAACCTGACTATATACACAGAGTACCAGTACTGAGTCAATGAGTAACCTGACTATATACACAGAGTACCAGTACTGAGTCAATGAGTAACCTGACTATATACACAGAGTACCAGTACTGAGTCAATGAGTAACCTGACTATATATACAGAGTACCAGTACTGAGTCAATGAGTAACCTGACTATATACACAGAGTACCAGTACTGAGTCAATGAGTAACCTGACTATATACACAGGATACCAGTACTGAGTCAATGAGTAACCTGACTATATACACAGGATACCAGTACTGAGTCAATGAGTAACCTGACTATATACACAGGATACCAGTACTGAGTCAATGAGTAACCTGACTATATACAGAGGATACCAGTACTGAGTCAATGAGTAACCTGACTATATACAGAGGATACCAGTACTGAGTCAATGAGTAACCTGACTATATACACAGAGTACCAGTACTGAGTCAATGAGTAACCTGACTATATACACAGGATACCAGTACTGAGTCAATGAGTAACCTGACTATATACACAGGATACCAGTACTGAGTCAATGAGTAACCTGACTATATACACAGGATACCAGTACTGAGTCAATGAGTAACCTGACTATATACACAGGATACCAGTACTGAGTCAATGAGTAACCTGACTATATACACAGAGTACCAGTACTGAGTCAATGAGTAACCTGACTATATACACAGAGTACCAGTACTGAGTCAATGAGTAACCTGACTATATACACAGAGTACCAGTACTGAGTCAATGAGTAACCTGACTATATACAGAGGATACCAGTACTGAGTCAATGAGTAACCTGACTATATACAGAGGATACCAGTACTGAGTCAATGAGTAACCTGACTATATACACAGGATACCAGTACTGAGTCAATGAGTAACCTGACTATATACACAGGATACCAGTACTGAGTCAATGAGTAACCTGACTATATACACAGAGTACCAGTACTGAGTCAATGAGTAACCTGACTATATACACAGAGTACCAGTACTGAGTCAATGAGTAACCTGACTATATACACAGAGTATACACACCCACACTACTCGTGCTCGTCATTTGAGTGTCTGCGTAGTTGGGCGCTAAAATAGAACTTGGTTCCATTTGTAATGATTGACATGCTGCAAATCCCGCCTCTCCCATCTCCTCATTGGTTTTTAGGAGCATTGAAAAATGAACTGAGGTCCACAGTCCAATTGGTGGTGGTAAAGCACCTTCAAGTTGGTTGCCAACTGCCATATAAAGGTCAAAGAAGAAGCCTGATGGAGGAGAGATGACTAGAAACAAACTTGGTTTACCCTTTTATGGGAGGATTCATTTGTCGGAGTAGAGGACCTTGTGCATTTCAGGTAAAATAACAACCCAATGTTTATATCCCAGGACAAATTAGCTAGCTACATTTCCATAAATGTTTAATGCTTTTCGACCTGTCCCCAAATGAATATAGTTGGTTCAGAGTTCGTTTTCATATTTTAAACTGCATGTCCTGATCTCCTCTGGTGTGGGAGGACAACCTCAACATGCGGACGGTGTCTCGGGTGGATGATGTCTCATGCGGAAGTGCATGTTAGACCGCTGCACCACTCAGGATCCCAATACATAAGAATAAAGTGATAGATGAACAGTAGCTATTTGAGCTAAAAATGCAGTTACAACAGCTCGGTGTAAAGAAAAATGGCCCGTGTGTGTGCGACCTAAAGGTTTAACTCCAGCATTATTAATGGACGTTTTTCATCTCCATTGTGCGTTTCTGTTGAGCATCGGGTTCCTGTCTGGTGCGAATGAACGAACTAACATGGACCTTGTCTGCTACAATTAATGCTTTCTGACATGAACAGAGTACAAAAATCAGGCGAGATGGAAGAAAAACATACTACAAAAACCGGGCATCTTCCCACCAAAGGCGAACTAACTAACCGGAGTGTCTGTGCACTAAGTCAACCTGACTCTTATCAAAACAACCTTTTATTTGTCACATGGGCCGAATTACAACAGTTTAGACCCTTACGAGAAATGCTGACTTACAAACCCTTAACCAACAATGCCGTTTTAAGAAAATAATAATTAAGAAAATATCTACTCAATAAACCACCTAAAAAAAGCTTAACAACAAGAACCAGGCGATATACAAGGTGTACCGGTATCGAGTCCATGTGGGGGGGTGCAGGTTAGTCGAGGTAAACAGACATCTATTATCTGATTTCACCTTTATTTAACCAGGTTGAACAGTTGAGAACAAATTCTCATTTACAACTGGGACCTGGTCAAGATAAAGCAAAGCAGTGAGACACACATGGAATAAACATAGTCAATAACACAATAGAAAAGTGTGATCAAACTGTATATATAAAAATCCAACATCTCTGCAGTATGTCCACATTTCAGACATCAGATTCCCGGACAACCCTGCAATACCGTTTCAATGGTCCAGAGCATTCAGAGACATGCAACGAAATGCATCAGTTTATCCCCCTCGCCAGATATGTCAGATCCCACATTAGTTAGCATGCTAGGTAGCTAGCTTATACATTCCGGGCCAAAACACAGGTGGAAATCGACCAAAACCCGCTGACATGTTTTGTTTTACAACCTTTTACCTTTTCAACTCAAAAATACTAACTTAGTAATAGTGGTTGAGTTAGCTAGCTAGGTTATACATCCTCCGTTAGAACAGCAGTAGCCGTTTTCGTAGTGTAGCTAGCTACGTTGGTACCGTGGGAAACCGAGCCGGTTCCGCTGCATAACACCGGTACATCGCTAACGAGCCCAGAGCATCAATGCAAAGATGCTAACGTTAGGCACTGAGGAAAAGATAATACCTACTGTACTCTCTTGTCATTTATTGAATGACTGAAACACGTGTAGTTCTTGGCACGTCGTCCCGGAGATGTAAAACAAATAATTCTCAGTAATTTGTCATTTTAGAAAAATGTTAAAATATTGAAGCAAACCTCCTTTTTTTCAGTGGAGACAAAGCAAAGGCGCCATTTTACCGGATGGTTTGAGACGCACTAAAATGGCGCATCTAGCCCAAATCCTATCTGTTGTCCTATTGGTTGTTGAGTCAGGAAATGATGGCTTTCTGATTGGCCAAATCGTTTTGAGCGTTTCCATAGGCTTAGTGTGAATCGTATTCTCTCAATCTACTGGCGACTTTTTTTTGTGTCCCACCTCTATGCTCTGGTTTTTATTTTTGATTAATTCACACGTTCCACAATGGAAATGCCACATGGAAATGACACTGTTTTCTCTGATAATCTGAGCCTCCCATAGAGGCAGGCTGCATTCTGGTCTGTCTTGAATTCTAAACTCTATTGCTTAGTAAACTCTATTGTGCTAGACTCTAAACTTTAGTCAATTGCTCTGCCAAACATATTCCCCACTCAGAGCCTGTCCTGTCCTCTCAGGTAGGTCAACATATTCCCCACTCAGAGCCTGTCCTGTCCCCTCAGGTAGGTCAACATATTCCCCACTCAGAGCCTGTCCTGTCCCCTCAGGTAGGTCAACATATTCCCCACTCAGAGCCTGTCCTGTCCCCTCAGGTAGGTCAACATATTCCCCACTCAGAGCCTGTCCTGTCCTCTCAGGTAGGTCAACATATTCCCCACTCAGAGCCTGTCCTGTCCCCTCAGGTAGGCCAGCATATTCCCCACTCAGAGCCTGTCCTGTCCCCTCAGGTAGGCCAAACATATTCCTCACTCAGAGCCTGTCCTGTCCCCTCAGGTAGGCCAAACATATTCCCCACTCAGAGCCTGTCCTGTCCCCTCAGGTAGGCCAAACATATTCCCCACTCAGAGCCTGTCCTGTTCCCCTCAGGTAGGCCAAACATATTCCCCACTCAGAGCCTGTCCTGTCCCCTCAGGTAGGCCAACATATTCCCCACTCAGAGCCTGTCCTGTCCCCTCAGGTAGGTCAACATATTCCCCACTCAGAGCCTGTCCTGTCCCCTCAGGTAGGCCAGCATATTCCCCACTCAGAGCCTGTCCTGTCCCCTCAGGTAGGCCTATGTATTCCTCACTCAGAGCCTGTCCTGTCCCCTCAGGTAGGCCTACATATTCCCCACTCAGAGCCTGTCCTGTCCCCTCAGGTAGGCCTACGTATTCCCCACTCAGAGCCTGTCCTGTCCCCTCAGGTAGGCCTACGTATTCCCCACTCAGAGCCTGTCCTGTCCCCTCAGGTAGGTCAACATATTCCCCACTCAGAGCCTGTCCTGTTCCCTCAGGTAGGCCAGCATATTCCCCACTCCGAGCCTGTCCTGTCCCCTCAGGTAGGTCAACATATTCCCCACTAAGAGCCTGTCCTGTCCCCTCAGGTAGGCCTACAAAAAGTATGTTATAAAACCAGGACACACTGTTGAGAGGGATGCTTGGAAATCCTAAAAACCTACACTGGACTAGCAACCAACCACACTGAGCTCAATAAAATTGCATTGAGTTTGCAGAGAGTCTTTTGTTTCCGGGTCTGGCTATTCTGGCTTCCAGGTTAAGCGAGCAGTGTGTCAAGAACCAGTGCGGCTTGGCGGGGTCGTGTTTTCGGAGGACGCATAGTTTTCGACCTTCGACCTCTCCCGAGTTGGTACGGGAGTTTCAGCGATGGGACTGTAACTTCCAATTGAATATCACGAAATTGGGGAGAAAAAGGGGCAAAACGTACCAAAAATATATATAAAAACAATAAACAAGATGGAGGGAAATAACAAATATATAAAAATGAGTCTGGACTTCAGTACGGAGTTGTGTAAACTGTTATCACAAGGTGAAGCTGATTTGGTTATATAGGAAGCAGATGTTGGCAGGGTATTAAAACGAATATCAGTCAACAAAGTCATTGGCCCAGATAACATCAACAACCATGTTCTGAAAAATCCTGTCGGTGTGTTCTGTGAGCTGTCGCTCACTGAGGGAGAACACTGTACCAGCTCAGTGGAAATCACCCATCATATTCCCAGTGCCCAATCAGAGCCGCCCTCAGTTATTACAGCCCTGTTGCATTAACACCTGGCATAATGAATAGTTTGAGTGCCTAATTCTCTCCCACATGTAATGGTTATTATTTTCTTCTCTCTCACTGTGAGCCATCATTACAGAGGAGTGTGCTGTGGTGAACATTTATCTTTAATAAATCTGTCTGAAGATATCTTGGACTTGTTCTTGCCGGCACCTATATCTCTACTAGTGTTCTATCCACTGGCACCTATATCTCTACTAGTGTTCTATCCACTGGCACCTATATCTCTACTAGTGTTCTATCCACTGGCACCTATATCTCTGCTAGTGTTCTATCCACTGGCACCTATATCTCTGCTAGTGTTCTATCCACTGGCACCTATATCTCTGCTAGTGTTCTATCCACTGGCACCTATATCTCTGCTAGTGTTCTATCCACTGGCACCTATATCTCTGCTAGTGTTCTATCCACTGGCACCTATATCTGCTAGTGTTCTATCCACTGGCACCTATATCTCTGCTAGTGTTCTATCCACTGGCACCTATATCTCTACTAGTGTTCTATCCACTGGCACCTATATCTCTGCTAGTGTTCTATCCACTGGCACCTATATCTCTGCTAGTGTTCTATCCACTGGCACCTATATCTCTGCTAGTGTTCTATCCACTGGCACCTATATCTCTCTAATAGTGTTCTATCCACTGGCACCTATATCTCTCTACTAGTGTTCTATCCACTGGCACCTATATCTCTCTACTAGTGTTCTATCCACTGGCACCTATATCTCTACTAGTGTTCTATCCACTGGCACCTATATCTCTACTAGTGTTCTATCCACTGGCACCTATATCTCTACTAGTGTTCTATCCACTGGCACCTATATCTCTACTAGTGTTCTATCCACTGGCACCTATATCTCTACTAGTGTTCTATCCACTGGCACCTATATCTCTACTAGTGTTCTATCCACTGGCACCTATATCTCTACTAGTGTTCTATCCACTGGCACCTATATCTCTACTAGTGTTCTATCCACTGGCACCTATATCTCTCTACTAGTGTTCTATCCACTGGCACCTATATCTCTCTACTAGTGTTCTATCCACTGGCACCTATATCTCTCTACTAGTGTTGTATCCACTGGCACCTATATCTCTACTAGTGTTCTATCCACTGGCACCTATGTCTCTACTAGTGTTCTATCCACTGGCACCTATATCTCTCTACTAGTGTTCTATCCACTGGCACCTATATCTCTACTAGTGTTCTATCCACTGGCACCTATATCTCTACTAGTGTTCTATCCACTGGCACCTATATCTCTACTAGTGTTCTATCCACTGGCACCTATATCTCTCTACTCCAGTGTTCTATCCACTGGCACCTATATCTCTACTAGTGTTCTATCCACTGGCACCTATATCTCTGCTAGTGTTCTATCCACTGGCACCTATATCTCTGCTAGTGTTCTATCCACTGGCACCTATATCTCTGCTAGTGTTCTATCCACTGGCACCTATATCTCTACTAGTGTTCTATCCACTGGCACCTATATCTCTACTAGTGTTCTATCCACTGGCACCTATATCTCTCTACTAGTGTTCTATCCACTGGCACCTATATCTCTCTACTAGTGTTGTATCCACTGGCACCTATATCTCTACTAGTGTTCTATCCACTGGCACCTATGTCTCTACTAGTGTTCTATCCACTGGCACCTATATCTCTCTACTAGTGTTCTATCCACTGGCACCTATATCTCTCTACTAGTGTTCTATCCACTGGCACCTATATCTCTCTACTAGTGTTCTATCCACTGGCACCTATATCTCTACTAGTGTTCTATCCACTGGCACCTATATCTCTACTAGTGTTCTATCCACTGGCACCTATATCTCTCTACTAGTGTTCTATCCACTGGCACCTATATCTCTCTACTAGTGTTCTATCCACTGGCACCTATATCTCTACTTGTGTTCTATTGTTGGAGGAAATTATAGTTGAAATGATTAATTATGTATACATTTAAATTAGAACCATTTATTTTCAATACTATTATGTTATGGTATGAAATGTATGGGTTCTTGGTTAAACTAGGACTGAAAATGTAAGTAAAACAAATTAATTGTCTGCACCTTGCGGGTTTAAGGGAGAGGGATGGTATATCTTTTCTGACAGATAAGAATGATCTTTGATGTTCCATTAGTGGAGGAGAAGATGTCTTTTAGACAGATTGGAATGTTTGTTTTATGAGGGGAGTAGAAGAAGATCTCCAGACCTATTGTGTGGATCGGAGAGCGTGTGTGAAACTGATGACGTCATTTTATGTTCTCGCTTTAAAATGTAATGTTCTTTGTATTTTGGGTGAGTACTCATCAAGAATAAATGCTGAACTTGTTTTTAAGACTGGTCCCTTTCTATTTCATGCAAAATGATAAATGTACAACTTATTATGAAATAGTGTGAATTTGGTTTTGGCTACAAAACATATAGGAATTTAGAATTCCTTTAACATCTATCCACTGGCACCTATATCTCTCTACTAGTGTTGTATCCACTGGCACCTATATCTCTACTAGTGTTCTATCCACTGGCACCTATATCTCTACTAGTGTTCTATCCACTGGCACCTATATCTCTACTAGTGTTCTATCCACTGGCACCTATATCTCTACTAGTGTTCTATCCACTGGCACCTATATCTCTACTAGTGTTCTATCCACTGGCACCTATATCTCTACTAGTGTTCTATCCACTGGCACCTATATCTCTACTAGTGTTCTATCCACTGGCACCTATATCTCTACTAGTGTTCTATATGATCCTCCCCGATCAGCCTTCAGCTTTTTCCCCAATAATAATTAGATGGATGCTTATATTCATCCTATTTCACACATGTACCCGTGTGTATTATAAGCATGTGTGAATTGGAAATGCGTTTCCCGTCGACACCCTTGGAAGCTCCTAAGACCCTCAAGAACTTCTAGTAGATGCACCATTGAGAGCAAACTCCGGGCTCTCCAGAGGGTGGTCCGGTCAACCCAATGCATCATCGGAGGCAAGAAGATCATCAAGAACCTCAGCCACTCGAGCCACGGGGCCCAGTACCCTGCCCTGAACATAGTCCCTGTTATTCATAGTCACATCCACCGGGCATGCGCTGACCAACTGTCAGATGTCTTCACTGACATTTTCAACCTCTCCTTGTCTGAGTCTGTAATACCAACATTTTTCATGCAGACCACCATAGTGCCTGTGCCCAAGAACACTAAGGTAACCTGCCTAAGTGATTACAAACCCGTAGCACTCACATTGGTAACCATGAAGTACTTTGAAAGGCTTGTAATGGCTCACATTAGCACCATTATCCCAGAAACCCTAGACCCACTCCAATCTGCATACCGCCCCAACAGATCCACAGATGACTCAATCTCAATCGCACTCCACACTGCCCTTTCCCACCTGGACAAAAGGAACACCTACGTGAGAATGCTATTCATTGACTACAGCTCAGTGTTCAACACTATAGTGCCCTCAAAGCTCATCACTAAGCTAAGGACCCTGGCACATTTACTCTGTACCGGCCCCCTGTATATAACCTCGTTATTGTTATGTAATTCTTATAGTTTTTAGAAAAGTCTGTAATGTAATAAAATGTGGGAAAAGTCAAGGGGTCTGAAAACTTTTCAGCAATATACATATATATACAGTTGAAGTCGGAAGTTTACATACACTTAGGTTGGAGTCATTAAAACCTGTTTTTCAACCACTCCACAAATTTCTTGTTAACAAACTATAGTTTTGGTAAGTCGGTAAGGACATCTACTTTGTGCATGACACATTTTTTCCAACAATTGTTGACAGACAGATTATTTAACTTATAATTCACTGTATCACAATTCCAGTGGGTCAGAAGTTTGCATACACTAAGTTGACTGTGCCTTTAAACAGCTTGGAAAATTCCAGAAAATGTCATGGCTTTAGAAGCTTCTGATAGGCTAATTTACATCATTTGTGTCAATTGGAGGTGTACCTGTGGATGTATTTCAAGGCCTACCTTCAAACTCGGTGCCTCTTTGGTTGACATCATGGGAAAATTCAAAGAAATCTTCCAAGACCTCAGAAAAAAACATTGTAGACCTCCACAAGTCTGGTTCATCCTTGGGATGAAATTTCCAAACGCCTGAAGGTACCACATTCACCTGTACAAACAATAGTACGCAAGTATAAACACCATGGGACCACACAGCCGTCATACCGCTCAGGAAGGAAACGCGTTCTGTCTCCTAGAGATGAATGTGCGTTGGTGCAAAAAGTGCAAATCAATGCCAGAACAACTGCAAAGGACCTTGTGAAGATGCAGGAGGACACAGGTACAAAAGTATCTATATCCACAGTAAAACGAGTCAAATATCGACATAACCTGAAAGGCCGCTCAAGGAGGAAGAAGCCACTGCTCCAAAACCGCCATAAAAAAGCCAGACTATGGTTTGCAACTGCACATGGGGACAAAGATCGTACTTTTTTGGAGAAATGTCCTCTGGTCTGATGAAACAAAAATATAACTGTTTGGCCATAATGAGGCTTGCAAGCCGAAGAACACCATCCCAGCCGTGAAGCACTGGGGTGGCAGCATCATGTTGTGGGGGTGCTTTGCTGCAGGAGGGACTGATGCACTTCACAAAATAGATGGCATCATGAGGGTGGAAAATTCATATATTGAAGCAACCTCATAAGACATCAGTCAGGAAGTTAAAGCTTGGTCGCAAATGGGTCTTCCAAATGGACAATGACTCCAAGCATACTTCCAAAGTTGTGGCAAAATGGCTTAAGGACAACAAAGTCAAGGTATTGGAGTGGCCATCACAAAGACCTAACCTCAATCCTATAGAAAATTTGTGGGCAGAACTGATATATATATATATATATATATATATATATATATATATATATATATATATATATATATATATATATATATATATATATACAGTTGAAGTCGGAAGTTTACATACACCTTATATATATATATATATATATATTCATATTCCGGACAATTTTCTTTTTACTTTTTTTGATCGTGTGTGTATTGTTTTGTATTGCAAGGTATTATTACTGTTGGGTTTAGAAACACAAGCATTATCTCTGCGAATCTGTGTATGAGATCATTATCAACGGTGATCTTGGAGCAGTTTAGGTTAAGTGCCTTGCTCACGGGGCACATCGGCTGATTCTTCACCTTGTCGGCTCGGGGATTCCAACCACTCCACAACGAGTGACTTTTCTGTTACGAGCCCAACACTCTAGTCTAACCACTAGGCTAAATGCCTATAACCAGGTTTTTGAATTTATTTAAAAATGGTTATTTTACCTTTATTTTACTAGGCAAGTCAGTGGGTTAACTGCCTGTGGACGAGTGACTTTTCTGTTACGAGCCCAACACTCTAGTCTAACCACTAGGCTAAATGCCTATAACCAGGTTTTTGAATTTATTTAAAAATTGTTATTTTACCTTTATTTTACTAGGCAAGTCAGTGGGTTAACTGCCTGTTCAGGGGCAGAACGACAGATTCCCCCTTGGTGGGGAAAAATGCCAAACTGATCACAGATGAGCATCTGTTCTGTTATAATCTCCACCCGGCACAGCCAGAAGAGGACTGGCCACCCCACAGCCTGGTTCCTCTCTACGTTTCTTCCTAGGTTTTGGCCTTTCTATGTAGTTTTTCCTAGCCACCGTGCTTCTACACCTGCATTGCTTGCTGTTTGGGGTTTTAGGCTAGGTTTCTGTACAGCACTTTGAGATATCAGCTGATGTACGAAGGGCTATATAAATAAATTTGATTTGATTTGATTTGATTTGTCTCGGGCTAGTGGCAGCTTCCTTCACGCCCCATGTGGGCGGAGTCACAACTGTAAAGTAAGCGGGAACCAATCATATACTCCGGAGGCGTGGTCGTCAGAACATTTTGTGTGACTACGAGATGCGTGAAGATTGCACTGACCTGAGATTGTAGTATCGTTGTTAGCAGGGACGTCGCTAAGCCTATTTGCCCCCTCCCCCTACTTATAAATCAATATATCAGTCAATATATATTTTTTCCGTCAACCGTTCCATCGCATCTTAAACTTCTTACCTGACCGGCACTAGGACCTGGGGGAGGCTGCTGCGGAGGAGGCTGATGCACATGCTACTGACTGTTAGACTTTCTTCAGTGAAGATGGCTGACAAAAATAATAATATTTTTTAAACTTTATTAACAACAAATCAATACAGGAAGTACATGTGGGAACACAAGTATATATAAATAATATACAAAGGACAATTGGGCTAGGGGGCGGGGATAGGGGGTACAATATCACATTACATAAGGACCTTAAGGGACATACATAGAATTATAAGTGTAACAGCTTTTTTGTTAGTAGAATATTTAATTATTTTAAGACACAGTTCAATTTCTTTTTGTAAGGTAAGACAATGTGTTGTTTTGTTTGTAAATTTACATTTGTGAATATGACATTTGGCCAAAAGAATAATGAAATTAATTACATATAAATGTTTCAGCTTATTTCTATCGTAGGTAAAGAATCCAAGCAGTACATCTCTCCAAAATAGTGTAAGATCTTCATAAATGTGTTCAATTATAAATCTACTGATGTCTTGCCACAGTTTTCTTACATGAACACAATGCCAAAAAAGAAGCAACGCTGTTTCTAGGTGGTCATTACAAAAGGTTATTTTACTGGAATACCATAATATGAAGGTGTCACACAATCTTTGACAGAGTTCACATTTATTAATGTTAAGATATAGACCAGACGCTTTGGAAAAGCATTGTATCACATTGATCGATATGGGAATTTGGTTAGCGTCTTTCAGAAAAAGTGTAGTATCGTCAGCCAGCTGGCTTATAATAATTTCTTTACCAGCTATGGAAATACCTTTTTACAGAACTATTATTTATTTAAAGAATTTGTAAGAAGTTGGGTGATTTAATAGGAAAACCTTGCCTAATTCCTCTCTTTCCTCTCTTCAAAAATACTAGGATGGAGGCAAATGTAAGTGATTATAACGTCATTACGAATCATGCAAAAAAATGTACAGTTGACAGGAATATATTAGTTAATATATATATTTTTAATCATAAAGTTAATTTACGAAAATCGCAATTTAGCAAGCTAGCTGGCTAGCTTTATGGGTGTTGTGACATGAGTATAACGTTGTAATTCTGGATGTTTCATGTTTTAGGGACTCCTGAAACAACCAGCAAACCAGGCTGTCGTCTTGTGAAAGAGTGGCTGTAAAGAATCTAAAGTATTTAATGCAAATTCAATGTACCATTTTGTTAGCTTGTCTTGTTGATATTTGCCATGCAATGCATAGATGCAATAACGTAACTATTGAAATAACGTAACTATTGAAATAACGTAACTATTGGAATAACATAGCTAATGAAATAATGTAGCTATTGAAATAACGTAACTATTGAAATAACGTAACTATTGGAATAACATAGCTAATGAAATAATGTAGCTATTGAAATAACGTAACTATTGAAATAACGTAACTATTGGAATAACATAGCTAATGAAATAATGTAGCTATTGAAATAACGTAACCATCTATGTTCTTGCTTATTGTGCAGTGGAGGATATAAATCCCTGTATGCCTATGGATGTGTAGCTATCTAGACGATCTGTGTCTTGACCCAAACGTTTGGTATACATATTAGTTCAGAACCGAGCTATGAACCTCAGCTATCATAGCCAGTTGTATCAACTTCAAAACAGTCTGAATGACATTAATGAAGCCTATGAATTGAGTAGAATATAATATAACTTTGTGGCAAGGATGCAAGTCGTGGCCAAAAGACTAACTAATAGATTAGAAACAGGATTGAACTAGTTAAACGGCTGATTTGTCATTGTTTTATACAGATATAATTGAAACAGTACACTATACTTCCTATGCATGTAAATACCCTAAAACCAGTTCATCTCAATATCTAATTCCCTTCATCTGCATTGATCTGATAAACACAGGATAGCTGGAGTATTTCATCAAATGAGACTTAATGTCAACCAGTAGAGAATGTAAAATGCTTTATTGAAATAAGCTCATTATCCAAGTGTTATAAATACAAGTTGGATCTGTACTTCATTATAAAACAGAGGAAGAAAGAGGTGTAAAAAGACCAAAGGAAAGAGGTCAAACATAGGAGCAGGGAAGGCAGCATATGATTAATGAATCACAGTGCTACCTAAATATTCTCAGTTATAAATACATAATACATGCATTATACATATTGTAAATGTAATATTATAAATAAGTTCAATCTGTACTTCAATGCACATCTGTTGTGCAGTATAAAAACAGGAAGAAAGGTGGTAGGAGAGGTGTGAAATACAGAGAAATAGGTATGAACAGAGGCAGACAGCATATGATTAATGAATCACAGTGCTACCCAAATATTCTCTTAGTTTATCACAATTACATAATAGTGTCTAGTCGGCCCGAAGGTAATCTTAAGAGCGGATGAGGTGGCAATGACGGAATTGGGGGTTGGCTTCCTCTCTCACATCAAAACATACCTGCAGACGAGAGACAGATGGAGAGAGAGAGAGCATGATTAAGCCTTGTGTTTTTTATTCTAACACGGTCAGTCATCATAATCATCAGGAGGTGAAATGCAAAACTGACCCTGGATCATTAACTCTGGAACTACTGCATCTCTATTTCAATGTAAAGCATCTCTTTAATAATACTTCCTGTATAATATAAACTGACCCTGGATCATTAACTCTGGGACTACTGCATCTCTATTTCAATGTAAAGCATCTCTTTAATAATACTTCCTGTATAATATAAACTGACCCTGGATCATTAACTCTGGGACTACTGCATCTCTATTTCAATGTAAAGCATCTCTTTAATAATACTTCCTGTATAATATAAACTGACCCTGGATCATTAACTCTGGGACTATTACATCTCTATTTCAATGTAAAGCATCTCTGCAGAGTACTTTATGCTAAAAAACCTGAATGGACACACGAGGACCAACAATATAGCTTAATTATAGAAATAATGGAGTGTCTTACCATTCTCAATGGTTGATCCTCTTGCCTATTCTTTGAAGTTCGAAGGAGCGACAGTTATACACCTGAGCCTACTTACTGCACAACACCATCCATCAGTCAGATTGATACATGAGTGTGTGGGTTATAGGGTGTCTAATTGTTCTAAACTTTTTCAATATGGGTGATTTAAAATAGCCTGTTTTTGTTTTTGCACAGACATCATACCCTCACCTGAGAAGTAGATATGAAAGGGAGAGAAACTGAATGGAATAACTGCAGTTATCCAAAGAGCCTTTGGTTGTGCATAGCATAGTCTATGGTGTTGCCAGGGAACAGCTCTTTGAAGAAGTAGCACACATTGTAGGATTTTTAATGAATTTATTTGCAAATTCTGGTGGAAAATAAGTATTTGGTCAATAACAAAAGTTTATCTCAATACTTTGTTATATACCCTTTGTTGGCAATGACAGAGGTCAAATGTTTTCTGTAAGCCTTCACAAGGTTTTCACACACTGTTGCTAATATTTTGGCCCATTCCTCCATGCAGATCTCCTCTAGAGCAGTGATGTTTTGGGGCTGTTACTGGGCAACACGGACTTTCAACTCCCTCCAAAGATTTTCTATGGGGTTGAGGTCTGGAGACTGGCTAGGCCACTCCAGGACCTTGAAATGCTTCTTACGAAGCCACTCCTTCGTTGCCCGGGTGGTGTGTTTGGGATCATTGTCATGCTGAAAGACCCAGCCACGTTTCATCTTCAATGCCCTTGCTGATGGAAGGAGGTTTTCACTCAAAATCTCACGATACATGGCCCCATTCATTCTTTCCTTTACACGGATCAGTCGTCCTGGTCCCTTTGCAGAAAAACAGCCCCAAAGCATGATGTTTCCACCCCAATGCTTCACAGTAGGTATGGTGTTCTTTGGATGCAACTCAGCATTCTTTGTCCTTCAAACACGACGACCATATGACATTCTCCCAATCTTCTTCTGGATCATCCAAATGCTCTCTAGCAAACTTCAGACGGGCCTAGACATGTACTGGCTTAAGCAGGGGGACGCGTCTGGCACTGCAGGATTTGAGTCCCTGGCGACGTAGTGTGTTACTGATGGTAGGCTTTGTTACTTTGGTCCCAGCTCTCTGTAGGTCATTCACTAGGTCCCCCCGTGTGGTTCTGGGATTTTTGCTCACCGTTGTGATCATTTTGACCCCACGGGGTGAGATCTTGCGTGGAGCCCCAGATCGAGGGAGATTATCAGTGGTCTTGTATGTCTTCCATTTCCTAATAATAGCTCCCACAGTTGATTTCTTCAAACCAAGCTGCTTACCTATTGCAGATTCAGTCTTCCCAGCCTGGTGCAGGTCTAGAATTTTGTTTCTGGTGTCCTTTGACAGCTTTTTGGTCTTGGCCATAGTGGAGTTTGGAGTGTGACTGTTTGAGGTTGTGGACAGGTGTCTTTTATACTGATAAGAAGTTCAAACAGGTGCCATTAATACAGGTAACAAGTGGAGGACAGAGGAGCCTCTTAAAGAATAAGTTACAGGTATGTGAGAGCCAGAAATCTTGCTTGTTTGTAGGTGACCAAATACTTATTTTCCACCATAATTTGCAAATAAATTCATTAAAAATCCTACAATGTGATTTTCTGGATTTTTTTCTTCTCATTTTGTCTGTCATAGTTGAAGTATACCTATGATGAAAATTACAGGCCTCTCTCATCTTTTTAAGTGGGAGAACTTGCACAATTGGTGGCTGACTAAATACTTTTTTGCCCCACTGTATGTACATGTGTAGCATGTGACAATAACAGGATCATATCAAGGACATATCAAGGATAGCATCACAAATGAATACATATATACTACTTGAAGCTTGATGATGAGTTGATCATTTGAATCAGCTGTGCAGTGCTGAGGCAAAAACAACAATGTGCCTCTTTGATATATCATAGCTCTCTTTATCTGAGGACAGAAAATCTCACAAGAAACAGACTTCATTATAGTCAAATTACACCACGCTGAATATTAGTTACTATTATCTCTGTCCTCACTTCTAGGAACAGGAACTACACACAAGTACCTGCCCTTTCCAGAATAGCCTCCTCCCTCACTGACAGTTGGGGCTGTTATCATTCACCCTCCATGGTCGTTAACTAGCTGCATTTGGAGTTTGTTTTTTACAGTGATAAATACATCAAGATCGCTAGCTGGTGATATTTAATTCACTTAGCTAGCTAACATTATCTATACAGTATGTGAAGTTGGCTAGATAGCTAGCTAGCCAACTAGCTAACATACACTCACCCCATTCCGTACAAATGTGCGCAACCGCGACATTCATACGAGGCTGCAAAGAAAACTAATGGGACTGTAGCGACTGTTGACTTCAAAATCTGGGGTGTGAACTACGTTTCTATTCAAGCGTTGATCGACATGGTAATGGCTCTATAGTATTGGAGAAAAGTTGAAAAAACAAACCCCTCCGAAGCTGTACTTTATATCGTGACGGGTCATGGCGTAACGTACAGCACCCATAAAGCAACTAATTCTGTCTTATAGCCTCTCTCCACCAGGTGGAGCACTTCTCTCATCGTTTAAAAACAAGAAAGGGACAGGGTAAGGGGTAAGGGGGCAGGGACAGGGTAAGGGGACAGGGGGCAGGGACAGGGTAAGGGGGGGACAGGGGGTAAGTGGTGGTAGGGGGCAGGGACGGGGTAGGGGGGGCAGGGACAGGGTAAGGGGACAGGGACGGGTAAGGGGACAGGACGGGGTAAGGGGACAGGGACAGGGTAAGGGGACAGGGACAGGGACAGGGGGGTAAGGGGACAGGGTAAGGGGGGGGACAGGGTAAGGGGGCAGGGACAGGGACAGGGACGGTGGGACAGGGAAGTGGTAACGGGGTAAGGGGGCAGGGACAGGGTAAGGGGACAGGGTAAGGGGGGGACAGGGACAGGGTAAGGGGACAGGGTAAGGGGACAGGGTAAGGGGACAGGGACAGGGTAAGGGGACAGGGTAAGGGGGGTCATCCTAGTCATTTTTTTGTGTCGTCACTGCAAACTATCATGACTCTCAAAAGACAATGTTTACTTCTGAAGATCACCTTCCCACCGCCCTCATAACCCGATTCAAATTTGACACAATCCTTCAAATATGTATGTAATGACACATTATATAAACTCTTTATAGTGATTTATTTACATTTTAGAGGCGATAAGGTGATAAGTTGGACAGATCGAGTGAAATAAAAGCCGTTTTCCCACACAACGTCTTGAGATGTTCTTCTCACTATCACACATTAGGTGTCGCTTCCCCACCCGCCATTTTTAAAAAGACCCGACGGAGCTCATTGCGTTCTTGAATCATGCAGAAACGGGCAGCGTGGGGGTCATGTCATTGATTTTGTTGGAAAGGGGAGACATTGTGCTTTACAATTGTATTGACATTACAGTTGATCTGGAAGTATTACGTTTTTGGGGCGCTAAAATAAGGTCAATTGTACAGACCAAGGCGATGTACAAAAGTGAGCGAGTTTACGTTAGCTCATTTGAGTTAGCCTGCACTGTAGCTAGTTAGCTAATAATGCATCATTTTATTTAAACATTTCTGAAATATATTTACTGGAATAGGTTCTCCCAGCCATGTGGACAATTGAAAACAGGGCAGCAAAGTTTGTTTGTCACCAGAGCGTTTTAGTTCAGTAGTAATATCCTCTATGTACCCATTTAATAACCAGACCTTCATACACACTTGCTCTGCTGAATTCTTGACGCAACATCGAACGTGCTGTCATATGCTGCCTGCACGTCCACAAGCGAGTCACAATGGGCGGCCTACGCGGCACTTTACCGCTATCTAGTGTACATGTTCCGTTAGGCCTACTTGTAGCTAACTACTTGTAGCTAACACCTGTCTCTGATTGAGAACCACTCTAGGCAACCATAGACTTATCTAGAATAGTACGCTGAACACAACCCCATAGACTGCAAAACCCCTAGACAAAACAAGACACATAAATCACCCATGTCACCCCCTGGCCTAACCAAAATAACAAAGAAAACTCAGAATACTAAGGCCAGGGTACAGTACCCCCCCCCTCCACCCAAAGGTGTGGACTCCCGGCCGCACACCTAAACCCACAGGGGAGGGTCTGGGTGGCGCGGGACGTGGACCCCACTCCAACACAGTCTTAGTCCGCTTACTTAGCGTCCCTTGAGTGGCGACCCTCGCCGCCGACCTTGGCCTAGTAACCTTAACAAAGGGCCCCACTGGACTGAGGGGCAGCTCCGGACTGAGGGACAGCTCGGGACTGAGGGGTAGCTCGGGACTGAGGGGTAGCTCAAGACTGAGGGGTAGCTCAAGACTGAGGGGTAGCTCAGGACTGATAGGTAGCCCAAGACTAAGAGATAGCTCAGGCAGGTTGATGGCTCTGGCGGATCCTGGCTGACTGGCGGCTCTGGCGGATCCTGGCTGACAGGCGGCTCTGGCGGCTCATGACAGACGGGAGGCTCTGGCGGCTGGTTAGAAAGCATTATTTTGGGAAAAGTGAAAGTAATCAACTGGTCTTCGGCACTATGATGATCTGAATCAGGTGTTTCACGGCAGAGCGGGGACAACGATCTGCTGTAGTACTGTAGTAGTACGATCTGCTGTAGTACTGTAGTAGTACGATCTGCTGTAGTACTGTAGTAGTACGATCTGAATCAGGTGTTTCATGGCAGAGCGTGTTGGGGTGGGGATACTGTCACGCCCTGGCCTTAGTATTCTGTGTTCTCTTTATTATGTTGGTTAGGCCAGGGTGTGACATGGGTGATTTATGTGTCTTGTTTTGTCTAGGGGTTTTGTAGTCTAGGGGTTTTGTAGTCTATGGGTTTGTGTTCGGTGTAGTATTCTAGGTAAGTCTATGGTTGCCTGGAGTGGTTCTCAATCAGAGGCAGGTGTTTATCGTTGTCTCTGATTGGGAACCATATTTAGGCAGCCATATTCTTTAGGTATCTTGTGGGTGATTGTTCCTGTCTCTGTGTTCCTTTGTTCTAACCAGTCAAATGTTTTTATTCACTGTAGCCTTGGTTCTCTAATTTGAAAGATGAACACTCATTTATAAACAGGAAGGATACTGCGCTGACACATAGCAATGTATTTATTCACACTGCGTATGAACACAGCTGCACCGTCACACATGCAGCAGAGTAACAGGCATGTCGTTCCGTTATAATGCTGATGTTGTTCTGAGTTACTGTATGAATGGGTACCCATTGAAGTAATTCAGTTCATATGTTTATATGTCTCTGTACTCATCAAATGGGATATTCTTTTGGAAAACAACATCTGTATGGTGCCTGAATTCTCCCAGCCTGTGGTATTGATTGGTAGAGGTTAGCAAAGGGTCTGAATACTTATGTAAATAAGGAATACCTATATTTCTAAAAAACTGTTTTCTCTTTGTCATTATGGGGTGTTGTGTGTAGATTGATGAGGATTATTTTTTATTTAATCCATTTTAGAATAAGGCTGTAAAATTTTGAAAAAACGGAATGGGTCTGAATAATTTCTGAATGTGAGTCTGGGAGTTTCACAATCAACTGCAAACTCACTCTGCTGTCTGCCCTAATCTGAACTCACTCTGCTGTCTGCCCTAATCTGAACTCACTCTGCTGTCTGCCCTAATCCGAACTCACTCTGCCGTCTGCCTTAATCTGAACTCACTCTGCTGTCTGCCCTAATCTGAACTCACTCTGCTGTCTGCCCTAATCTGAACTCACTCTGCTGTCTGCCCTAATCTGAACTCACTCTGCTGTCTGCCCTAATCTGAACTCTCTGCTGTCTGCCCTAATATGAACTCACTCTGCTGTCTGCCCTAATCTGAACTCTCTGCTGTCTGCCCTAATCTGAACTCACTCTGCTGTCTGCCCTAATCTGAACTCACTCTGCTGTCTAATCTGAACTCACTCTGCTGTCTGCCCTAATCTGAACTCACTCTGCTGTCTGCCCTAATCCGAACTCACTCTGCTGTCTGCCCTAATCTGAACTCTCTGCTGTCTGCCCTAATCTGAACTCACTCTGCTGTCTGCCCTAATCTGAACTCTCTGCTGTCTGCCCTAATCTGAACTCTCTGCTGTCTGCCCTAATCTGAACTCTCTGCTGTCTGCCCTAATCTGAACTCCCTCTGAACAGGATATAGAGGGTGCCTCCCTAATGCACCCTTCCCACTTTATAGTTCACTACTTTTGACCAGAGCCAATTCTACAGAAACAATAACAGTGGCTGTCTTAAAAAGACTTCCTCATTTATGTTTTGATTCTGAAACGGAAACACATTCTAAGCTTCCAGGGTCAAGAAAATGTTAGGGTGCGTCCCAAATGCCTGTAGGCCCTGAGCAAAAGTAGTGCGCTAAATAGGGAATAGAGTTCCATTGGGAACTACACCCTGTCAGTGTGTTGTGAGGGCATATCTCTATGCCTAACCATGCTGTACCATGCTTTACTATTAGTCTCCACATTAACTGTGTCGTTTAGCTTCTTCCTTGTATACAAAGTAGCAGTTCTAGAAGACGACATCAACAAACTCAGAGGAGATATTTCAAACCTAAAGCCACATTCTAAAGAATCCCCAGACGGGATGATGACTGGCATGTCCAGAACATGGGAGGTATGTGATTTTAAATTCTATATTAGGGATCAGTTACTCCACAGTCTTATGTTCTAAGGATAGCTTGCACACTAACGTGTGTATAACATAGGGATCATTTACTCCACTGTTGTTTATAAGCTCTAAGGAACATAATGTTTATTACATTGTCTTATGTTCTGAGGATGTAAAAATGAGATACTTTGCCTTCTGTTTTCTTGTCAGAGATCAAAGCAAGTGGCTTCCCTAAATTCCCAGCAACAGAGACAGACAGAGAAAGACTCTCAGACTCTGTGTTCCTCGACAGCATCCTCTCTGAGAATGAAACGGGAGCAGGCCGGCTGTAGTGGAGGTACAGTAGGTATGAGTTAGTGTCATTGAGCATTTAGATCGTTGAGGACGGTTCATGTTTTTATGCCACCTTAAGTGACTCACTAACTTTTCTGTCAGTAGTTCAGCAGTCGTTTCTGCAGCTGTCAGCCAACACAAAGGAACAGCCATTTGTCAGAGGTAAATACTTCACTCATTTTCATTTTCTGTTTCAATCTCCATCACAAGCTAGACGTGTTCTAACAACCTTAACAAAACAACTAACAACCTCACCAAGGAGTTAGGATCTCTTGGTGTAACAGATAATTGTGTTGGGTTGTTAGTCGCTGGTTCATGTCCCAGATGCCCCGCCCCCCCACCAAATTTGCGACTTATGTTATTTTTCTTCCCCAGGAAATGTGACAGTGATTCCTTGGATAGTTGCCTTGCATCAAGGGGAGGCCATCTCTTCCACTGGAGACAGAATCATCATCCAACAAGAAGGCTTCTTCATAGTGTTTGGCCAGGTATATTGTCAGAGATACCACCCCTTTGTCTTGCATATCAATGTACTTAATGGTTTATGCGGCGAATGTAAGGGAAATGGTTCGGTCACCATGCTAACCTTGCTTGAGGCCTTAGGCTTGGGAGATCGTTTGATTCCATAAAGTGGGCCACAACTGGGTAAGTAAAGTTTTTACACCTAATGGTGCTACGATGCTCTGAGATACGTACTTTTAATTCACGCTTTGTTTTACCCACATCATTCATACCACAAGGACAAGTTATAAGATAAATAACTGCCTTAGTGGAGCACGTAATAACACCTTTGATTGGGATCTGTTTCCCTGTTTGGGGGTGTTTGAAGGATCTACATTTATAGGTGCCACTGCATTGAGCACAGCCTTTACACTTGTAGTTCCCATCCAGTAGAGGCGCAAATATACGTTGTGCAGGGATATCTTAGGAGTGGTAAATCAGAGTTTACCAATTTATCTCTGAGGGTTCTGCCCCATTACGATGACCACATGGTTCGTCCTGTTGTTTCCCAGGTGTTGTTCCAAAGTCCAGGCACCATCATGGGTCACATAGTGCGTAGTCGAGGAACCAATCAGAGATCCACAGAGCTGCTCCGCTGTCTACAGGAGATGCCCCAGACCAACTGTGCCAATACCTGCCACACTGGAGGTGAACCCAACACCTGTGGTGTTTCCACTAGTGGGATACCCTTTGGTGGTACTTCCATCAACGTTGTGAAAATGGGAGTTGAGTTGTAGTGGACAAAAATATTTATCATGTATGATACTATAAATATATCAAGTGACTCGTAATGAGACTCAACAATTTGCATATTAAAATGTTGATCTGACTACATAAAGAAAATAGCAATATGCAAGAGACTGTAGTTGAGTTACAGTAACAGAACACTATAGTTACAGTAATACAACACTATAGTTACAGTAATACAACACTATAGTTACAGTAATACAACACTATAGTTACAGTAATAGGACACTATAGTTACAGTAATAGGACACTATAGTTACTGTAATAGAACACTATAGTTACTGTAATGGAACGCTATAGTTACAGTAATGGAACACTATAGTTACAGTAATACAACACTATAGTTACAATAATACAACACTATAGTTACAGTAATACGACACTATAGATACAGTAATACAACACTATAGTTACAGTAATACAACACTATAGTTACAGTAATACAACACTATAGTTACAGTAATAGAACACTATAGTTACAGTAATACAACACTATAGATACAGTAATAGACCACTATAGTTACAGTAACAGAAGACTATAGTTACAGTAATATAACACTATAGTTACAGTAATAGACCACTAGTTACAGTAACAGAAGACTATAGTTACAGTAATAGAACACTATAGTTACAGTAATATAACACTATAGTTACAGTAATATAACACTATAGTTACAGTAATAGACCACTAGTTACAGTAACAGAAGACTATAGTTACAGTAATATAACACTATAGTTACAGTAATAGACCACTATAGTTACAGTAATAGACCACTATAGTTACAGTAACAGAAGACTATAGTTACAGTAATAGAACACTATAGTTACAGTAATAGACCACTATAGTTACAGTAATAGAACACTATAGTTACAGTAACAGAAGACTATAGTTACAGTAATAGAACACTATAGTTACAGTAATAGAACACTATAGTTACAGTAATAGAACACTATAGTTACAGTAATAGAACACTATAGTTGAGTTACAGTAATTGAACACTATAGTTACAGTAATAGCAAATTCTTGAATGCAGTTTGTACAAAGAGTCACTTCTGGGGCTGTGCTGTCCTGCAGAGTTACTTCCATGCCTCTTTGTGTACAGTGTCTCTATGAGGTCTTCTTGTGTATGATTGTCTGTCCTGTCTCAGGCATGGTGAAGCTGGAGAGAGAAGACGAGTTGGAGCTGGTGATCCCAGATCGACCCCAAGCCCAGGTCTCCATGGACGCAGACTCAACCTTCTTTGGCATCATACGGCTGAACTGACTACCAGGAGACAGAAGTCACCAGCAGGAGGTGTGGGACTTGATGTCATGAACAGGATGATGTCCTCCTCTGACAGGATGATGTCCTCCTCTGACAGGATGATGTCCTCCTCTGACAGGATGATGTCCTCCTCTGACAGGATGATGTCACTAGTGGATGTCCTTCCCTGACTGGATGATGACCTCCTCTGACAGGATGATGTCTTATTGTTGTACCAACTCCACAGCTTTTACACACAGCAGAGTTTCATCCATGGAGAGTTTCATCCATGGAGAGTTTCATCCATGGAGAGTTTCATCCATGGAGAGAATCATCCATGGAGTGTGGAAGATGGCTGGGAGCAGAAATGTTATTTTTCTGAACTATTTTAATATGAATAATCTGACAATATGAAATCGACCTTGAATGCTGTTGTGCTGAGTACGGGTGGTGTACAGCGTACATTAAATGTTTGGTTTCCAAATGTGTCGATAGTTGAAGTGTAATAAAGTATTCTGGTTGTCCTGATCCACCTGGTTGGTTGTGTGCCACGCATCATCAACGTAGGGTTCTTCCTCTGTGTGTGTGTGTTCTGTCATCACAGAGTATTTCTGTGTGTTTGTTGATGTAGATGTCTCTAGTGGATGTCCTCCTCTGACAGGATGATGTCCTCCCCTGACTGGATGATGTCCTCCCCTGACTGGATGATGTCCTCCCCTGACAGGATGATGTCTCTAGTGGATGTTCTCCTCTGACAGGATGATGTTCTCCTCTGACAGGATGATGTCCTCCCCTGACAGGATGATGTCTCTAGTGGATGTCCTCCTCTGACAGGATGATGTTCTCCTCTGACAGGATGATGTCCTCCCCTGACAGGATGATGTTCTCGTCTGACAGGATGATGTTCTCCTCTGACAGGATGATGTCCTCCCCTGACAGGATGATGTCCTCCCCTGACAGGATGATGTCCTCCCCTGACAGGATGATGTCTCTAGTGGATGTCCTCCTCTGACAGGATGATGTCTCTAGTGGATGTCCTCCTCTGACAGGATGATGTCTCTAGTGGATGTCCTCCTCTGACAGGATGATGTCCTCCCCTGACAGGATGATGTCCTCCCCTGACTGGATGATGTCCTCCCTGACTGGATGATGTCCTCCCCTGACTGGATGATGTCCTCCCCTGACTGGATGATGTCCTCCCTTGACAGGATGATGTCCTCCTCTGACAGGATGATGTCCTCTTCTGACAGGATGATGTCCTCTTCTGACAGGATGATGTCCTCTTCTGACAGGATGATGTCCTCCCCTGACAGGATGATGTCTTATTGTTGTACCAACTCCACAGCTTTTGCACACAGCAGAGTTTCATCCATGGAGAGTTTCATCCATGGAGAGAATCATCCATGGAGTGTGGAAGATGGCTGGGAACAGAAATGTTATTTTTCTGAACTATTTTAATATGAATAATCTGACAATATGAAATCGACCTTGAATGCTGTTGTGCTGAGTACGGGTGGTGTACAGCGTACATTAAATGTTTGGTTTCCAAATGTGTCGATAGTTGAAGTGTAATAAAGTATTCTGGTTGTCCTGATCCACCTGGTTGGTTGTGTGCCACGCATCATCAACGTAGGGTTCTTCCTCTGTGTGTGTGTGTTCTGTCATCACAGAGTATTTCTGTGTGTTTGTTGATACCTTTCAGGTTTTCCTTCCTCCCACTCTCCTTTCGTTTATTTATTCTTCCTTTCTATTTCAGAAAGGCTTCTGTTTTCCCAGGACTATAGCAGGAACAAACAGAGGATAAATATACCTGGCTCGGAGGGCACATTTTCCAGACCGGTTGACATAATATCTAATCTAATGACACAATAATTGTGATGATCAAACATGTGACGTGTCTAAATCATGTTTAATGGTTATTTTGAAATGCCACAGCCCATTTGTATTGTATTTAAAAATATATATTCTATAAAAGAGCTTATTTTTCTACACTAATAACAAACGTGTCAATAATAAGATGTGTAATTTCTGTCCGTCTCCAGACTTGTAGATATGTATCTCTGTGGTTTAACAACGTGTCATGAGTAATGAGTTCGTTGAGTTAACAGAAGGTCCACAAAGCGTATCTGGTGTCCACAGCCTTTTTCGTCTCCTCTCTTTTTTTCATGACCGTCAGCTATAAATGGCTGAGAGGGGTGTTTGAGGACTGATGTAGCTCAGTGTCGTTAGGACAGAGACAGGAGAATGATCAGACCTACAGCTACAACATTCAGCTTAGTGCTACTGCTGTACTGCTCTCTGTCTCACAGTCTCACACAGTTCAACACTGTGACTGGAAGGATACCTGATGACCAACAGGTAGGCTGGAGAAAATCCTTTCAATATAAAAGTCAGAGAAGTAATGTTGATATAATGGAGCTGATTCAATTAACCATCTCACCTGATGAGTAACCTTGCCTGAGACCTGAACACTTGTGTTCGCTCTCTGAGTAAATGTGAAGGGTTTAACTCAGAGGAATAACATGTTCTTGTGGCAGGCGGGAGACCAGTGTTTAAACCCAGTTGGTCTCACCTCTGACACGTGAACACAGAGCTCAGTAACACTGTACTGTCATGGCGTCTTAGGCTGATATTACATCTGTGGAATTCAACTGTTGAGTGACAGGTTTTGGTCACTGGAAGGCTTTTGGTTTGCTGAAATAGCGTGTCAAACAGACATTGTTATTTTGACGATGGATAGTACATTTCTGCTTCATTTTATACATCAAAACAGTTTATCGGCGGTGTTGAAAGCTTTGTAGTTTCTCTCATCTTTCTCGTTTCAAGGAGACGACTTCCTGGAGGTTCAGGAACCTATCATCTGTTCCTGAGGGGCTGGACGTGAGGCTGAGGGAGCTGGATCTGTCCAACAACGTTATAAGACATATAAACAGCCAGAGTCTGGCTGTTCCATCCCTACTGAGACTGGACCTCAGCTACAACCAGCTAGAGATCATATCTGAAGGGGCTTTCAGAGATGTGGCCCAGCTTCAAGAGCTGAACTTGGCCAGGAATGCATTGAGCCACAATGTGGACAGTACCAGCCGAGCTCTTGGGTCTCTCCACAGACTGAGGAGGTTGGATATCTCTCTGAACGGTCTGGATGATGACACGGCGGGACTTTACCTTCGTGACAAATCAATTCTAGAAAGCCTAGATCTCACGGGCAACGGTTTGACGCGACTCACGCCCAAGCTGTTTGCAGAGAGCCTGAGCGTGAGAAGCATTCGCATCGAGAACAATCTGATCACGGCAATAGAGGAGGGAACGTTTGAACCGTTGAAGAAACTCAAGATCTTAAATTTAGCCAGAAATAATCTAGTCTACATCTGTGATTTTAAACTCCATCAGGTGAAACTCTTGAATCTTAGCAGGAATTCCATAGAGTTCTTTGTCACCCGTGAAGACGGTCACCCATACGAGCTGGAGATCTTAGATCTGAGCTTCAACAACCTCCTCTATTTCCCCATGGTCCCCAAAACCAACCGGTTGAGATACCTCCACCTACAGAGCAACATGGTGGGGACCTTAGAGACAGACACCTTAATATCAGAGGCAGACTCTCTGTACAGAGAACTAACAAGTGGAGATGAGGTAAATGATGCTGTAGACAACACCAACATATACTCTAACTGGAAACTGATGCCGTTAGTTTACATGGACCTCAGTAGTAACCAATTCAGGTCTCTACCTGTGGAGACTCTGAGCCATCTGACGTCTTTGGTGACGCTGAACCTCAGCAAGAACTGTCTACAGGACATCAGCTATAACACAATGAAGGGAGGCAACGGCCATGTTGGAGGCTACCACCAACCTTCCTTGACCTTTCCGTCTCTACGCTACTTCGACCTGCAGAACAACGGTCTTCGACAACTCTCCACCTTCTTCCTGGAAGCCCTACCAAACATAGAGACATTAAACCTGAAGGAGAACTCTGTGAGGCCTTGTGATCCAAAGGACCAACTGGGACCATTTGAGACAACGAGAGTTAGTCTTAATAGTATGTCCCCTTGTGTTTCCTTCTGGAATATCAAAACTCTGAGAAGTCTAGATCTCCAAGACAACGGGATCAAAACACTCCATCAGAACACATTTGAAGGAACCCCTTTGGTTTCTCTCAACCTGGCCAGTAATGTAGATATAATCTTTGATATTGGCGCTCTAGAAGGGTTGCAGAGTAGTCTCCAGTCTCTGAGTATCAGTGGGAACAGCATGACAACCTCTGCCTTGTCTCTGCCTTGTCTGAAAGCATTGAGACGACTCAACATGTCCAACAACAACGTAGACGTCCTCCCGGGCATCATCAGCTGTTCTCCTTTGACGGAGCTTGACTTGAGAAATAACGGGCTAATGTCTATGAATGAATCTGTGGTTGATCGTTTGTCTCTATATCTTGATGTGTTGTATGTCAGTGGCAACTCTTTCAACTGCTGTGACACCAAATGGCTAAAATCCCTAAACAAAGAGAAAGTGAATATTCCGGACCTTGACCATGCTGTGTGCCTCAGTGTCAATGGTACTCTGTTGACTGGCCTTCTGCGTAACCATTCACTGCACTGTTCATTGGAACTTAGCCCAAAGATAACAGAACCAAACCTTGGGCAAATAATAATAATAATTTTGTTTGTGTCGACAGTATTGATAACATTAGTTGTATTTGTGAAGAAGGTTTGTTGCAACACGGGGTCATTAATTGTGTAATGATTGTGCATGTAAAACCAAGAGCTGTGTTCAAATACCATACTAACATACTGTATACTACATACTTAGTGTATATACTACATATTATTAGTTCATGTTAGTATACTGAATACTACATACTTAGTGTATATACTACATATTATTAGTTCATGTTAGTATACTGAATACTACATACTTAGTGTATATACTACATATTATTAGTTCATGTTAGTATACTGAATACTACATACTTAGTGTATATACTACATATTATTAGTTCATGTTAGTATACTGAATACTACATACTTAGTGTATATACTACATATTATTAGTTCATGTTAGTATACTGAATGCTACATACTTAATGTGTATATATTACATATTATTAGTTCATGTTAGTATACTGTAAACTACATACTTAATGTATATATTATATACTATTAGTTCATTTTAGCATACTCTTGCGCCTGTGACATATTACTAGTTCGACCTACTGAAGAGGGAGGGGACTACCGGGAGAGGGAGGGGACTACCGGGAGAGGGAGGGGACTACCGGGAGAGGGAGGGGACTACCGGGAGAGGGAGGGGACTACCGGAGAGGGAGGGGACTACCGGAGAGGGAGGGGACTACCGGGAGAGGGAGGGGACTACCGGAGAGGGAGACAAATTGCCAGCCAAAATAACATGTCACGCAACTTCTTTGAAAAGTCATTACTTTATTCAATTGCTCAACATTTCCGCTCTTTGGACATACTACCGGGAGAGGGAGGGGACTACCGGAGAGGGAGGGGACTACCGGGAGAGGGAGGGGACTACCTGAGAGTGTGCTCTAGGTGTAAATTCAGAGGGGACACTGGACGCTCTTGTGGAGGAGTAGGCTTGCTGGTTAACGTTGGCTAGCTACTTCCAGAAACAAATGAGAGCACCTCACTCTGACCGTTTTACTCAGCCTTTGCAGAGCTGTTTTCATGTTATCCAGAGTGTTGGTGACTGTAACTGTGCTGCTGGCAACAATTTAATTATGCTTTTTTCTCGCCGACGTTTATCAGTTATTCTGCGCTCTGGCACACTGGGTGTGTTCGTAAATGCACTCTGGTGTACCGGAGTGTTGTCAGATTGTTACATTTAGAACAGACAAATTGCCAGCCAAAATAACATGTCACGCAACTTCTTTGAAAAGTCATTACTTTATTCAATTGCTCAACATTTCCGCTCTCCTATGACATCGGCTGCATACTTTCCACTCCCATTTTCTGAAGGATTACATTATGGGACCAAAAAGCACGGAAATAGTGTCCACTGCTTGTATACCATGACCAATAAGCATACTACATACTCAAATGATGTCACAAATAGTATGGTTAGTGCGTTTGTATGAGTATTCAAACACAGCTGGTTTGTTGTTGTTGGAAGTTATCTGCAGCTATTCAGCTATTAGGTTTACTCCAGGTTATAACATCAATGCATTAGACTATTAGGTTTACTCCAGGTTATAACATCAATGCATTAGACTATTAGGTTTACTCCAGGTTATAACATCAATGCATTAGACTATTAGGTTTACTCCAGGTTATAACATCAATGCATTAGACTATTAGGTTTACTCCAGGTTATAACATCAATGCATTAGACTAATGCACACATCTCAGAGGTTGTTGTGGCTAAATATGCCACGCTAACATGTGTCCACTGATAGCCTAGGGATACATTCTGATCCATAGACACCATACTTCCTTAATGTCAGTCTTTCAACCACACATCAAGTCATGTCACTCTGATAGTAATGAGCTCGTCTCCAGGCTGAGCGAGAGAGAGAGGAGTTTATCATCTACTTCACTTGCTTTGGCCATGTTAACATATGTTTCCCATGTTGAAGATGAGAAGCTGAAGTTGCACATGCTGGTACCTTGTCACGATGCATTTCTCCTCTCCTGTCTGTTGGTTTTTAGTAATGAAGCCCCGAGTATGTCACAAAAACATCCATTGATATGCTCAAGGACTGGTGGGTTCTGAAAAATGTGGATGTTTTCAAGCAGGAGCTGCTGGTAGTACATGCTGCACATGCATGGGCAACCATCACAACATGCAATATAGAAGCTGAGGAAGGAGCAAAACACCATAAATACACAGAGGAATGTATATACTTTTTCAAAAAGCATTCTCTGAATTTGGTGCACGGCCCCTTTAACCAACCACCCCTGGTTCAGTTCTCATAACATCTTTGGTTGAGTTGAGTGGCGACCCATCCTTCAGGGCAGGTGAGACAGAGCTGTTTAGCTAACAAAAATATACACTGCTCAACAAAATAAAGGGAACACTTAAACAACACAATGTAACTCCAAGTCAATCACACTTCTGTGAAATCAACCTGTGCACTTAGGAAGCAACACTGATTGACAATACATTTCACATACTGTTGTGCAAATGGAAGAGACAACAGGTGGAAATTATAGGCAATTAGCAAGACACCCCCAATAAAGGAGTGGTTCTGCAGGTGGTGACCACAGACCACTTCTCTGTTCCTATGCTTCCTGGCTGATGTTTAGGTCACTTTTGAGTGCTGGCTGTGCTTTCACTCTAATGGTAGCATGAGACGGAGTCTACAACCCACACAAGTGGCTCAGGTAGTGCAGCTCATCCAGGATGGCACATCAATGTGAGCTGTGGCAAGAAGGTTTGCTGTGTCTGTCAGCGTAGTGTCCAGAGCATGGAGGCGCTACCAGGAGACAGGCCAGTACATCAGGAGACGTGGAGGAGGCCGTAGGAGGGCAACAACCCAGCAGCAGGACCGCTACCTCCTCCTTTGTGCAAGGAGGAGCAGGAGGAGCACTGCCAGAGCCCTGCAAAATGACCTCCAGCAGGCCACAAATGTGCATGTGTCTGCTCAAACGGTCAGAAACAGACTCCATGAGGGTGGTATGAGGGCCCGCTGGCAGCTGCCTCTTCCATTTTTGGGGCAATGCCGTAATCAATTGGTTGTGCTCTTGGATTGAGCAGACCTTCCCATACAATTCTGATAACTCCATGAAGGACATAACTCTACCATTCCAATGTACAATATCATTTAAGAACAAATACCCTTTTCAAACATATTTGTTCTATCTTTTCAGGGGGATGGAACTGAAATTGTAGCCAGCACTTGTTTGAAAAAGAGAGATACTTTGAAAAAAGTATCATTTTCAATTAATTCGAAAATGAGACATGGCAATCTGCCTTTAGCCAGTTTTAGATAAATGTAAATGTAATCATGAAATATTGTAAGAGTATTTATTGTCTGCTTATATGCACCCTTTATTTATCCTACAGTTCTGACTTGGTGTACAGGGAGAAGACTGTAATAATGTCCCATGTTCTTAATTCTGTCGCTGTACATTTCAGAAGTGCTGAACAAATAGTTATATTGACTACGTCCATCCTAGCGTGCTCATTAATGTCTTAATTGAAATTATGGATTGCCTCATCTGCTCGTCATCTCCTTATGGCATAGTTCATACATCTCAATTGTCAGTAGAAACCACATTTGTTTATTAAGCAAGTCAGCCATATCAGCTGTTTTTTTAAAGGCAGTAAATGAGGCTGAAGGAACTGTTTTGCTGCCAGACAAGGCTCCGCTGAGGCTCATGGGGTAGCAGTGGTAAGGATTCACTCCATGGTGCTGAAAACAAGGCTCCACTGATAGCCAGGTGTAGAGGTGGTGAGGATTCACTCCATGGTGCTGAAAAGAAAGCTCTGCTGTTGGGACAGCTTTATGTAGATCCTAACAGTTTGTGGGCACCGTTTGTTAAAGTTATAGTGTAATTAATGTATTGTTTAGTGTTGTGCAGTGGCTTTGTTGGCACGCATCCCAAATTTTTGGAGGGGATTGTGCCCCACCAAGATTTATAAGCTAAAATCACCACTGTGTGAGAGTCTGATCAGTCACCATAATGCAGCTGCCGCTGAGTCCTGTGTGGCTTCCCACTGATCTCTGTAGCTTGGTTTCCATGCCGACACATTTTCATGGGAATATTATAAAATCCGCATAAAGAAAAGATGCACTTTTTCCCAACAGTGTTTCCAAAACCAGTGCGTGATGACAGTATGGGGATGAGGTAGTTGGATGGGCTAATTACAGATGGGCTGTGTACAGGTGCAGTGATCTGTGAGCTGCTCTGACAGCTGGTGCTTAAAGCTAGCCAGTGGGTTTGGCGACGAATATGAAACGAGGGCCAGTCAACGAGAGCGTACAGGTCGCAATGGTGGGTAGTATATGGGGCTTTGGTGATAAAACGGATGGCACTGTGATAGACTGCATCCAATTTACTGAGTAGAGTGCTGGAGGCTATTTTGTAAATGACATTGCCGAAGTCAAGGATCAGTAGGATGGTCAGTTTTACGAGGGTATGTTTGGCAGCACGAGTGAAGGATGCTTTTTTGTGAAATAAGAAGGCGATTCTAGGTTTCATTTTGGATTGGAGATGCTTAATGTGAGTCTGGAAGGAGAGTTTACAGTCTAACCAGACACATAGAATATGTGGACAACTTCAAATACCTAGATCAGAACCGTCCAGAGTAGTGATGCTGGACGGGTGGGCAGGTGCGGGCAGCGATCGGTTGAAGAGCATGCATTTAGTTTTACTTGCGTTTAAGAGCAGTTGGAGGCCACGGAAGGAGAGTTGTATGGCACTGAAGCTCGTCTGGAGGTTAGTTAACACAGTGTCCAAAGAAGGGCCAGAAGTATACAGAATGGTGTCGTCTGCGTAGAGGTGGATCAGAGAATCACCAGTAGCAAGAGCGACATCATTGATATATACAGAGAAAAGAGTTGGTAGGCCTAATAATAGAGATGATATGATTATAATAATTTATATCTGAACTTTCGACAATGTTGTTCTCTACAGAACACAACCCGAGTCAGACACACTTTACAATGACAGAAAGAGAGGTGAGTGACTACACCTAGATAGAACAATGTAACGGATGTGAAATGGCTAGCTTAGTTAGCGGTGGTGCGCGCTAAATAGCGTTTCAATCGGTGACGTCACTCGCTCTGAGACCTTGAAGTAGTAGTTCCCCTTGCTCTGCAAGGGCCGCCGCTTTTGTGGAGCGATGGGTAACGATGCTTCGTGGGTGACTGTTGTTGATGTGTGCAGAGGGTCCCTGGTTCGCGCCCGAGTATGGGCGAGGGGACGGTGTAAAGTTATACTGTTACAACAAGATAACCAAACCAGGTAATCCCAGTCCTGTGGTGTGTGAATAATGGAGGAGGTGCATGTAAAACAGAACCACCTGTTTAATAAGGATCCAACCTTTTTTAGGATGAGTAAAATGGTCAGAGTGAGGTGCTGTCATTTGTTTCTGGAAGTAGCTAGCCAACGTTAGCCAGCAAGCCTCCTCGTCCAGTGTCCCCTCTGAATTTACACCAAGAGCACACTCTCCCGTAGTCCCCTCCCTCTCAGGTAGTCCCCTCCCTCTCAGGTAGTCCCCTCCCTCTCCCGTAGTCCCCTCCCTCTCAGGTAGTCCCCTCCCTCTCAGGTAGTCCCCTCCCTCTCCCGTAGTCCCCTCCCTCTCAGGTAGTCCCCTCCCTCTCCAGGTAGTCCCTCTCCCGGTAGTCCCCTCCCTCTCCCGGTAGTCCCTCTCCCTCTCCCGGTAGTCCCTCCCTCTCCCTGTAGTCCCCTCCCTCTCCCGGTAGTCCCCTCCCTCTCCGGTAGTCCCCTCCCTCTCCGGTAGTCCCCTCCCTCTTCAGTAGGTCGAACTAGTAATATGTCACAGGAGCAAGAGTATGCTAAAATGAACTAATAGTATATAATATATACATTAAGTATGTAGTTTACAGTATACTAAAATTAACAAATAGTATGTAATATATACATTAAGTATGTAGTATTCAGTATACTAACATGAACTAATAATATGTAGTATATACACTAAGTATGTAGTATTCAGTATACTAACATGAACTAATAATATGTAGTATATACACTAAGTATGTAGTATTCAGTATACTAACATGAACTAATAATATGAACTAATAATATGTAGTATTCAGTATACTAACATGAACTAATAATAAGTATACACTATGTAGTATACAGTATGTTAGTATGGTATTTGAACACAGCTCTTGGTTTTACATGCACAATCATTACACAATTAATGACCCCGTGTTGCAACAAACCTTCTTCACAAATACAACTAATGTTATCAATACTGTCGACACAAACAAAATTATTATTATTATTTGCCCAAGGTTTGGTTCTGTTATCTTTGGGCTAAGTTCCAATGAACAGTGCAGTGAATGGTTACGCAGAAGGCCAGTCAACAGAGTACCATTGACACTGAGGCACACAGCATGGTCAAGGTCCGGAATATTCACTTTCTCTTTGTTTAGGGATTTTAGCCATTTGGTGTCACAGCAGTTGAAAGAGTTGCCACTGACATACAACACATCAAGATATAGAGACAAACGATCAACCACAGATTCATTCATAGACATTAGCCTGTTATTTCTCAAGTCAAGCTCCGTCAAAGGAGAACAGCTGATGATGCCCGGGAGGACGTCTACGTTGTTGTTGGACATGTTGAGTCGTCTCAATGCTTTCAGACAAGGCAGAGACAAGGCAGAGGTTGTCATGCTGTTCCCACTGATACTCAGAGACTGGAGACTACTCTGCAACCCTTCTAGAGCGCCAATATCAAAGATTATATCTACATTACTGGCCAGGTTGAGAGAAACCAAAGGGGTTCCTTCAAATGTGTTCTGATGGAGTGTTTTGATCCCGTTGTCTTGGAGATCTAGACTTCTCAGAGTTTTGATATTCCAGAAGGAAACACAAGGGGACATACTATTAAGACTAACTCTCGTTGTCTCAAATGGTCCCAGTTGGTCCTTTGGATCACAAGGCCTCACAGAGTTCTCCTTCAGGTTTAATGTCTCTATGTTTGGTAGGGCTTCCAGGAAGAAGGTGGAGAGTTGTCGAAGACCGTTGTTCTGCAGGTCGATGTAGCGTAGAGACGGAAAGGTCAAGGAAGGTTGGTGGTAGCCACCAACATGGCCGTTGCCTCCCTTCGTTGTGTTATAGCTGATATCCTGTAGACAGTTCTTGCTGAGGTTCAGCGTCACCAAAGACGTCAGATGGCTCAGAGTCTCCACAGGTAGAGACCTGAATTGGTTACTACTGAGGTCCATGTAAACTAACGGCATCAGTTTCCAGTTAGAGTATATGTTGGTGTTGTCTACAGCATCATTTACCTCATCTCCACTTGTTAGTTCTCTGTACAGAGAGTCTGCCTCTGATATTAAGGTGTCTGTCTCTAAGGTCCCCACCATGTTGCTCTGTAGGTGGAGGTATCTCAACCGGTTGGTTTTGGGGACCATGGGGAAATAGAGGAGGTTGTTGAAGCTCAGATCTAAGATCTCCAGCTCGTATGGGTGACCGTCTTCACGGGTGACAAAGAACTCTATGGAATTCCTGCTAAGATTCAAGAGTTTCACCTGATGGAGTTTAAAATCACAGATGTAGACTAGATTATTTCTGGCTAAATTTAAGATCTTGAGTTTCTTCAACGGTTCAAACGTTCCCTCCTCTATTGCCGTGATCAGATTGTTCTCGATGCGAATGCTTCTCACGCTCAGGCTCTCTGCAAACAGCTTGGGCGTGAGTCGCGTCAAACCGTTGCCCGTGAGATCTAGGCTTTCTAGAATTGATTTGTCACGAAGGTAAAGTCCCGCCGTGTCATCATCCAGACCGTTCAGAGAGATATCCAACCTCCTCAGTCTGTGGAGAGACCCAAGAGCTCGGCTGGTACTGTCCACATTGTGGCTCAATGCATTCCTGGCCAAGTTCAGCTCTTGAAGCTGGGCCACATCTCTGAAAGCCCCTTCAGAGATGATCTCTAGCTGGTTGTAGCTGAGGTCCAGTCTCAGTAGGGATGGAACAGCCAGACTCTGGCTGTTTATATGTCTTATAACGTTGTTGGACAGATCCAGCTCCCTCAGCCTCACGTCCAGCCCCTCAGGAACAGATGATAGGTTCCTGAACCTCCAGGAAGTCGTCTCCTTGAAACGAGAAAGATGAGAGAAACTACAAAGCTTTCAACACCGCCGATAAACTGTTTTGATGTATAAAATGAAGCAGAAATGTACTATCCATCGTCAAAATAACAATGTCTGTTTGACACGCTATTTCAGCAAACCAAAAGCCTTCCAGTGACCAAAACCTGTCACTCAACAGTTGAATTCCACAGATGTAATATCAGCCTAAGACGCCATGACAGTACAGTGTTACTGAGCTCTGTGTTCACGTGTCAGAGGTGAGACCAACTGGGTTTAAACACTGGTCTCCCGCCTGCCACAAGAACATGTTATTCCTCTGAGTTAAACCCTTCACATTTACTCAGAGAGCGAACACAAGTGTTCAGGTCTCAGGCAAGGTTACTCATCAGGTGAGATGGTTAATTGAATCAGCTCCATTATATCAACATTACTTCTCTGACTTTTATATTGAAAGGATTTTCTCCAGCCTACCTGTTGGTCATCAGGTATCCTTCCAGTCACAGTGTTGAACTGTGTGAGACTGTGAGACAGAGAGCAGTACAGCAGTAGCACTAAGCTGAATGTTGTTGCTGTAGGTCTGATCATTCTCCTGTCTCTGTCCTAACGACACTGAGCTACATCAGTCCTCAAACACCCCTCTCAGCCATTTATAGCTGACGGTCATGAAAAAAAGAGAGGAGACGAAAAAGGCTGTGGACACCAGATACGCTTTGTGGACCTTCTGTTAACTCAACGAACTCATTACTCATGACACGTTGTTAAACCACAGAGATACATATCTACAAGTCTGGAGACGGACAGAAATTACACATCTTATTATTGACACGTTTGTTATTAGTGTAGAAAAATAAGCTCTTTTATAGAATATATATTTTTAAATACAATACAAATGGGCTGTGGCATTTCAAAATAACCATTAAACATGATTTAGACACGTCACATGTTTGATCATCACAATTATTGTGTCATTAGATTAGATATTATGTCAACCGGTCTGGAAAATGTGCCCTCCGAGCCAGGTATATTTATCCTCTGTTTGTTCCTGCTATAGTCCTGGGAAAACAGAAGCCTTTCTGAAATAGAAAGGAAGAATAAATAAACGAAAGGAGAGTGGGAGGAAGGAAAACCTGAAAGGTATCAACAAACACACAGAAATACTCTGTGATGACAGAACACACACACACAGAGGAAGAACCCTACGTTGATGATGCGTGGCACACAACCAACCAGGTGGATCAGGACAACCAGAATACTTTATTACACTTCAACTATCGACACATTTGGAAACCAAACATTTAATGTACGCTGTACACCACCCGTACTCAGCACAACAGCATTCAAGGTCGATTTCATATTGTCAGATTATTCATATTAAAATAGTTCAGAAAAATAACATTTCTGCTCCCAGCCACCTTCCACACTCCATGGATGATTCTCTCCATGGATGAAACTCTCCATGGATGATTCTCTCCATGGATGAAACTCTCCATGGATGAAACTCTCCATGGATGAAACTCTCCATGGATGAAACTCTCCTTGGATGAACCTCTCCATGGATGAAACTCTGCTGTGTGCAAAAGCTGTGGAGTTGGTACAACAATAAGACATCATCCTGTAAGGGGAGGACATCATCCTGTCAGAAGAGGACATCATCCTGTCAGAAGAGGACATCATCCTGTCAGAAGAGGACATCATCCTGTCAGAAGAGGACATCATCCTGTCAGAAGAGGACATCATCCTGTCAGAAGAGGACATCATCCAGTCAGGGGAGGACATCATCCAGTCAGGGGAGGACATCATCCAGTCAGGGGAGGACATCATCCAGTCAGGGGAGGACATCATCCAGTCAGGGGAGGACATCCACTAGAGACATCATCCTGTCAGAGGAGGACATCCACTAGAGACATCATCCTGTCAGAGGAGGACATCCACTAGAGACATCATCCTGTCAGAGGAGGACATCATCCTGTCAGGGGAGGACATCATCCTGTCAGAGGAGAACATCATCCTGTCAGGGGAGGACATCATCCTGTCAGGGAGAACATCATCCTGTCAGAGGAGAACATCATCCTGTCAGAGGAGAACATCATCCTGTCAGAGGAGGACATCCACTAGAGACATCATCCTGTTGGGGGAGAACATCATCCTGTCAGAGGAGAACATCATCCTGTCAGGGGAGAACATCATCCTGTCAGAGGAGAACATCATCCTGTCAGAGGAGGACATCCACTAGACATCATCCTGTCAGGGGAGGACATCATCCAGTCAGGGCAGGACATCATCCAGTCAGGGGAGGACATCATCCAGTCAGGGAGGACATCAGGGGAGGACATCATCCAGTCTGGGGAGGACATCATCCTGTCAGAGGAGGACATCCACTAGAGACATCATCCTGTCAGAGGAGAACATCATCCTGTCAGAGGAGGACATCCACTAGAGACATCATCCTGTCAGAGGAGGACATCATCCTGTCAGGGGAGGACATCATCCTGTCAGGGGAGGACACCATCCTGTCAGGGGAGGACACCATCCTGTCAGAGGAGGACATCATCCTGTCAGAGGAGGACATCATCCTGTCAGAGGAGGAGCCTCCTGTCTCTACCAGGGGCCTCAGGAAAGCATTATTTTGGGAAAAGTGAAAGTAATCAACTGGTCTTCGGCACTATGATGATCTGAATCAGGTGTTTCACGGCAGAGTGGGGACAACGATCTGCTGTAGTACTGTAGTAGTACGATCTGCTGTAGTACTGTAGTAGTACGATCTGAATCAGGTGTTTCATGGCAGAGTGGGGACAACGATCTGCTGTAGTACTGTAGTAGAACGATCTGCTGTAGTCCTGTAGTAGTACAATCTGCTGTAGTACTGTAGTAGTACGATCTGAATCAGGTGTTTCACGGCAGAGCGGGGACAACGATTTGGTTTAAATAATGCAAAAACAAAGTGTTGGAGAAGAAAGTAAAAGTGCAATATGTGCCATGTAAGAAAGCTAACGTTTAAGTTCCTTGCTCAGAACTTGAGAACATTTGAAAGCTTGTGGTTCCTTTTAACATGAGACTTCAATATTCCAAGGTAAGAGGTTTTAGGTTGTAGTTATTATAGTAGTATTTATAGGACTATTTCTCTCTATACCATTTGTATTTCATATACTTTTGACTATTGGATGTTCTTATAGGCTCTTTAGCTCGAACCAGGAACACAACAGCCACCCTCGAAGCATCATTATCCATCGTTCTACAAAAGCCGCGGCCCTTGCAGAGCAAGGGGAACAACTACTTCAAGGTCTCAGAGTGAGTGACGTCACCGATTGAAATGCTATTAGCGCGCACCCCGCTAACTAGCTAGCCATTTCACATTGGTTATACCAGACAAATCTCGGGAGTTGATAGGCTTGAAGTCATAAACAGCTCAACGCTTGAAGCACAGGGAAGAGCTGCTGGCAAAACGCACAAAAGTGCTGTTTGAATGAAGGCTTACGAGCCTGCTGCCTCCTACCGCCGCTCAGTCAGACTGCTCTATCAAATATCAAATCATAGACTTAATTATAACATAATAACACACAGAAATACGAGCCTTTTGGTCATTAATATGGTCGAATCCGTAAACTATCATTTCGAAAACAAGACGTTTATTCTTTCAGTGAAATACTGAACCGTTCCGTGTTTTGTATTTAATAAAATGCTAATTAATTACTTAAATCTTACAATGTGATTTTCTGGATTTTTGTTTTAGATTCAGTCTCTCACAGTTGAAGTGTACCTATGATAAATAATTACAGACCTCTACATGCTTTGTAAGTAGGAAAACCTGCAAAATCGGCAGTGTATCAAATACTTGTTCTCCCCACTATATAGTGCATGTTGAAAAGTATTCAGAACCCTTGACTTTTCCCACATTTTATTACATTACAGACTTTTTCTAAAAACTATAAGAAGTACATAACAATAACGAGGTTATATACAGGGGGTACCTAGTAAATGTGCAGTGGTACAGGTTAGTCAAGGTCATTTGTAAATGTAGGTACGGGTACAGTGACTATGCATAGATGATAAACAGCGAGTAGCAGCAGTGTAAAAACAAAGGGGGGGGTATGTAAATAGTCTCTGTGTTCATTTGATTAATTGTTCAGCAGTCTTATAGCTTGGTTGTCGAAGCTGTTAAGGAGCCTCTTGGACCAAGACTTGTACAGCTTGCCGTGCGGTAGCAGATACAACAGTCTATGACTTCGGTGACTGGAGTCTTTGCCAATTTTTTGGGCCTGCCTCTGACACCGCCTGGTATAGAGGTCCTGGATGGCAGGAAGCTTGTTCCCAGTAATGTACCGTAATGCACACTACCCTCTGTAGTGCCTTATGGTCGGAGGCCAAGCAGTTGCCAAACCAGCCAGTGGTTCAACCAGTCAGGATGCTCTCGATGGTGCAGCTATATAACCTTTTGAGGATCTGGGGATCCATCTTTTCAGTCTCCTGAGGGGAAATAGGCTTTGTCGTGCCCTCTTCACAACTGTCTTGGCGTGCTTGGACCATGTAGGTTTGTTGGTGACGTGGACACCAAGGAAGTTGAAGCTCTCAACCTGCTCCACTACAGCCCCATCCATGAGAATGGGGGTGTTCTCGGTCCTCCTTTTCCTGTAGTCCACAACCATCTCCTTTGTCTTGATCACGTTGAGGGAGAGGTTGTTGTCCTGGCACCACATGGCCAGGTCTCCGACCTCCTCCCTATAGGCTGTTTCGTCGTTGTTGGTGATCAGGCCTCCACTGTTGTGTCATCTGCAAACTTGACGATGGTGTTGGAGTCGTGCCTGGCCATGCAGTCATGAGTGAACAGGGAGTACAGGAGGGGGCTGAGCACGCACCCCTGATGGGCCCCTGTGTGTTGAGGATCAGCGTGGCGGATGTGTTGTTACCTACCCTTACCACATGGTGGCGGCCCATCAGGAAGTCCAGGATCCATTTGCAGAGGGAGGTGTTTAGTCCCAGGATCCTTAGCTTAGTGATGAGCTTTGAGGGCACTATGGTGTTGAATGCTGAGCTGTAGTCAATGAATAGCATTCTCACGTAGGTGTTCCTTTTGTCCAGGTGGGAAAGGGCAGTGTGGAGTGCGATTGAGATTGAGTCATCTGTGGATCTGTTGGGGCGGTATGCAGATTGGAGTGGGTCTAGGGTTTCTGGGATAATGGTGTTAATATGAGCCATTACAAGCCTTTCAAAGTACTTCATGGCTACGAATGTGAGTGCTACGGGTTTGTAATCACTTAGGCAGGTTACCTTAGTGTTCTTGGGCACAGGCACTATGGTGGTCTGCTTGAAACATGTTGGTATTACAGACTTAGACAAGGAGAGGTTGAAAATGTCAGTGAAGACATCTGACAGTTGGTCAGCACATGCCCGGTGGATGTGACTATGACTAACAGGGACTATGTTCAGGGCAGGGTACTGGGCCCCGTGGCTCGAGTGGCTGAGGTTCTTGATGATCTTCTTGCCTCCGATGATGCATTGGGTTGACCGGACCACCCTCTGGAGAGCCCGGAGGTTGCTCTCAATGGTGCATCTACTAGAAGTTCTTGAGGGTCTGAGGAGCTTCCAAGGGTGTCGACGGGAAACGCATCACTACCTGAGGGGACAGGACAGGCTCTGAGTGGGGAATACGTAGGCCTACCTGAGGGGACAGGACAGGCTCTGAGTGGGGAATATGTTTGGCCTACCTGAGGGGACAGGACAGGCTCTGAGTGGGGAATATGTTTGGCCTACCTGAGGGGACAGGACAGGCTCTGAGTGGGGAATATGTAGGCCTACCTGAGGGGACAGGACAGGCTCTGAGTGAGGAATACGTAGGCCTACCTGAGGGGACAGGACAGGCTCTGAGTGGGGAATATGCTGGCCTACCTGAGGGGACAGGACAGGCTCTGAGTGGGGAATATGTTGACCTACCTGAGAGGACAGGACAGGCTCTGAGTGGGGAATATGTTGACCTACCTGAGGGGACAGGACAGGCTCTGAGTGGGGAATATGTTTGGCAGAGCAATTGACTAAAGTTTAGAGTCTAGCACAATAGAGTTTACTAAGCAATAGAGTTTAGAATTCAAGGCAGACCAGAATGCAGCCTGCCTCTATGGGAGGCTCAGATTATCAGAGAAAACAGTGTCATTTCCATGTGGCATTTCCATTGTGGAACGTGTGAATTAATCAAAAATAAAAACCAGAGCATAGAGGTGGGACACAAAAAAAAGTCGCCAGTAGATTGAGAGAATACGATTCACACTAAGCCTATGGAAACGCTCACATTTATTTGGCCAATCAGAAAGCCATCATTTCCTGACTCAACAACCAATAGGACAACAGATAGGATTTGGGCTAGATGCGCCATTTTAGTGCGTCTCAAACCATCCGGTAAAATGGCGCCTTTGCTTTGTCTCCACTGAAAAAAAGGAGGTTTGCTTCAATATTTTAACATTTTTCTAAAATGACAAATTACTGAGAATTATTTGTTTTACATCTCCGGGACGACGTGCCAAGAACTACACGTGTTTCAGTCATTCAATAAATGACAAAGAGTACAGTAGGTATTATCTTTTCCTCAGTGCCTAACGTTAGCATCTTTGCATTGATGCTCTGGGCTCGTTAGCGATGTACCGGTGTTATGCAGCGGAACCGGCTCGGTTTCCCACGGTACCAACGTAGCTAGCTACACTACGAAAACAGCTACTGCTGTTCTAACGGAGGATTTATAACCTAGCTAGCTAACTCAACCACTATTACTAAGTTAGTATTTTTAGTTGAAAAGGTAAAAGGTTGTAAAACAAAACATGTCAGCGGGTTTTGGTCGATTTCCACCTGTGTTTTGGCCCGGAATGTATAAGCTAGCTACCTAGCATGCTAACTAATGTGGGATCTGACATATCTGGCGAGGGGGATAAACTGATGCATTTCGTTGCATGTCTCTGAATGCTCTGGACCATTGAAACGGTATTGCAGGGTTGTCCGGGAATCTGATGTCTGAAATGTGGACATACTGCAGAGATGTTGGATTTTTATATATACAGTTTGATCACACTTTTCTATTGTGTTATTGACTATGTTTATTCCATGTGTGTCTCACTGCTTTGCTTTATCTTGACCAGGTCCCAGTTGTAAATGAGAATTTGTTCTCAACTGTTCAACCTGGTTAAATAAAGGTGAAATCAGATAATAGATGTCTGTTTACCTCGACTAACCTGCACCCCCCCACATGGACTCGATACCGGTACACCTTGTATATCGCCTGGTTCTTGTTGTTAAGCTTTTTTTAGGTGGTTTATTGAGTAGATATTTTCTTAATTCATATTTTCTTAAAACGGCATTGTTGGTTAAGGGTTTGTAAGTCAGCATTTCTCGTAAGGGTCTAAACTGTTGTAATTCGGCCCATGTGACAAATAAAAGGTTGTTTTGATAAGAGTCAGGTTGACTTAGTGCACAGACACTCCGGTTAGTTAGTTCGCCTTTGGTGGGAAGATGCCCGGTTTTTGTAGTATGTTTTTCTTCCATCTCGCCTGATTTTTGTACTCTGTTCATGTCAGAAAGCATTAATTGTAGCAGACAAGGTCCATGTTAGTTCGTTCATTCGCACCAGACAGGAACCCGATGCTCAACAGAAACGCACAATGGAGATGAAAATCGTCCATAAATAATGCTGGAGTTAAACCTTTAGGTCGCACACACATGGGCCATTTTTCTTTACACCGAGCTGTTGTAACTGCATTTTTAGCTCAAATAGCTACTGTTCATCAGTCACTTTATTCTTATGTTTTGGGATCCTGAGTGGTGCAGCGGTCTAACATGCACTTCCTCATGAGACATCATCCACCCGAGACACCGTCCGCATGTTGAGGTTGTCCTCCCACACCAGAGGAGATCAGGACATGCAGTTTAAAATATGAAAACGAACTCCGAACCAACTATATTCATTTGGGGACAGGTCGAAAAGCATTAAACATTTATGGAAATGTAGCTAGCTAGCTAATTTGTCCTGGGATATAAACATTGGGTTGTTATTTTACCTGAAATGCACAAGGTCCTCTACTCCGACAAATGAATCCTCCAACTTGAAGGTGCTTTACCACCACCAACTGGACTGGAGTGTGGACCTCAGTTCATCTTTCAATGCTCCTAAAAACCAATGAGGAGATGGGAGAGGCGGGATTTGCAGCATGTCAATCATTACAAATGGAACCAAGTTCTATTTTAGCGCCCAACTACGCAGACACTCAAATGACGAGCACGAGTAGTGTGGGTGCAGTGATTGAATAACAAGAATGTGTAAATATATTTTGCACTACTCGCGTCGCATGGTCAGCATATAAGGCACTGCATCGCAGCGCTAGAGGCGTCACTACAGACCCATGTTCGATTCCAGGCTGTAATCACTAGGGTACCTGCCGCCTTGAATATAGCCATGTTATTACCTCGTACTCCTGCACATTGACTCAGTACTGGTATCCTGTGTATATAGTCAGGTTACTCATTGACTCAGTACTGGTATCCTGTTTATATAGTCAGGTTACTCATTGACTCAGTACTGGTACTCTGTGTATATAGTCAGGTTACTCATTGACTCAGTGCTGGTATCCTGTATATATAGTCAGGTTACTCATTGACTCAGTACTGGTACTCTGTGTATATAGTCAGGTTACTCATTGACTCAGTGCTGGTATCCAGTATATATAGTCAGGTTAGTCATTGACTCAGTACTGGTACTCTGTGTATATAGTCAGGTTACTCATTGACTCAGTACTGGTACTCTGTGTATATAGTCAGGTTAGTCATTGACTCAGTACTGGTACTCTGTGTATATAGTCAGGTTACTCATTGACTCAGTACTGGTATCCTGTGTATATAGTCAGGTTACTCATTGACTCAGTACTGGTATCCTGTGTATATAGTCAGGTTACTCATTGACTCAGTACTGGTATCCTGTGTAAATAGTCAGGTTACTCATTGACTCAGTACTGGTATCCTGTGTATATAGTCAGGTTACTCATTGACTCAGTACTGGTACTCTGTGTATATAGTCAGGTTACTCATTGACTCAGTACTGGTATCCTGTGTATATAGTCAGGTTACTCATTGACTCAGTACTGGTATCCTGTGTATATAGTCAGGTTACTCATTGACTCAGTACTGGTATCCTGTGTATATAGTCAGGTTACTCATTGACTCAGTACTGGTACTCTGTGTATATAGTCAGGTTAGTCATTGACTCAGTACTGGTACTCTGTGTATATAGTCAGGTTACTCATTGACTCAGTACTGGTACTCTGTGTATATAGTCAGGTTAGTCATTGACTCAGTACTGGTACTCTGTGTATATAGTCAGGTTAGTCATTGACTCAGTACTGGTACTCTGTGTATATAGTCATGTTAGTCATTGACTCAGTACTGATACTCTGTGTATATAGTCAGGTTACTCATTGACTCAGTACTGGTACTCTGTGTATATAATCAGGTTACTCATTGACTCAGTGCTGGTACTCTGTGTATATAGTCAGGTTACTCATTGACTCAGTACTGGTATCCTGTGTATATAGTCAGGTTAGTCATTGACTCAGTACTGGTACTCTGTGTATATAGTCAGGTTAGTCATTGACTCAGTACTGGTACTCTGTGTATATAGTCAGGTTAGTCATTGACTCAGTACTGATACTCTGTGTATATAGTCAGGTTACTCATTGACTCAGTACTGGTACTCTGTGTATATAGTCAGGTTACTCATTGACTCAGTACTGGTACTCTGTGTATATAGTCAGGTTACTCATTGACTCAGTACTGGTACTCTGTGTATATAGTCAGGTTACTCATTGACTCAGTACTGGTACTCTGTGTATATATAGTCAGGTTACTCATTGACTCAGTACTGGTATCCTGTGTATATAGTCAGGTTAGTCATTGACTCAGTACTGGTACTCTGTGTATATAGTCAGGTTAGTCATTGACTCAGTACTGGTACTCTGTGTATATAGTCAGGTTACTCATTGACTCAGTACTGGTACTCTGTATATATAGTCAGGTTACTCATTGACTCAGTACTAGTACTCTGTATATATAGTCAGGTTACTCATTGACTCAGTACTGGTACTCTGTGTATATAGTCAGGTTACTCATTGACTCAGTACTGGTACTCTGTGTATATAGTCAGGTTACTCATTGACTCAGTACTGGTATCCTGTGTATATTGTCAGGTTACTCATTGACTCAGTACTGGTACTCTGTGTATATAGTCAGGTTAGTCATTGACTCAGTACTGGTACTCTGTGTATATAGTCAGGTTACTCATTGACTCAGTACTGGTACTCTGTGTATATAGTCAGGTTACTCATTGACTCAGTACTGGTATCATGTGTATATTGTCAGGTTACTCATTGACTCAGTACTGGTACTCTGTGTATATAGTCAGGTTAGTCATTGACTCAGTACTGGTACTCTGTGTATATAGTCAGGTTAGTCATTGACTCAGTACTGGTACTCTGTGTATATAGTCAGGTTACTCATTGACTCAGTACTGGTACTCTGTGTATATAGTCAGGTTACTCATTGACTCAGTACTGGTACTCTGTGTATATAGTCAGGTTACTCATTGACTCAGTACTGGTACTCTGTGTATATAGTCAGGTTAGTCATTGACTCAGTACTGGTACTCTGTGTATATAGTCAGGTTACTCATTGTGTATTTATTATTACTTTTATTATAGGTTTTTTCCCTGGTTTTCTATTATTTCTCTATTTTCTTTCTCTTCGTTGTTGGGAAGGGCCGTCATTGACTCAGTATGTCACTGTTAGTCTACACCTGTTGTTTATGTATAAGTCAGGTTTCACTGTTAGTCTACACCTGTGTTTATGTCAGGTTACTGTTGACTACACCTGTCTGTTTATAAGTCAGGTTTCATTGACTCACTGGTACTCTGTTTATAGTCAGCATTTCATTGTTAGACTACACCTGTTGTTTATGAAGCATTTCACTGTTAGTCTAAATCAAATCAAATTTATTTGTCACATACTGGTTACTCAGATGTTATATCAGGTTAGCAAAATGACTTCTACACCTGTATATAGTGAAGCATTTGACTGTTAGTCTACACCTGTAGTTTATGAAGCATGTCACTCTTAGTCTACACCTGTTGTTTATGGAGCATTTGACTGTTAGTCTACACCTGTGTTTATGAAGCATGTCACTGTTAGTCTACACCTGTAGTTAGTACTGGTACTCTGTATATGTAAGCATGTGACCAATAACATCTGATTTGAACTGTCTAGTTACTGTCAGGTTGCTAATTTCACATGTTCACACTATTGAAACAACTGGTACTCTGTGTATATAGCCAGGTTTTTGTTGAAACAGTAGGCCTAGCAAATCTGGCTTATTTAGGTCCTGTGTATAGTCAGGTTAGTCATTGTGTATTTATTATTACTTTTATTATATTTTTTTCCCATTATTGCTGCCGGGCTGCTCCGTTGGTGCTGCCGGGCATGTCACTGTTAGTCTGCTGGGCTGCTCCATTTCAGTGTTAGCTCCATTGGTGCTGCTGGGCTTTCCTGTTAGTGCTGCAAATCAAATTTATTTGTGCATGCTGGGCTGATGTTAGTGCTGCAAAATGGGCTTCTACACCTGTTGTTGATGCATTTGCTGGGCTGCTCCGTTAGTTGCTGGGCTGCTCCATTAGTCTACACCTGTTGTTTTGGTGCATTTGCTGGGCTGCTCCAGTTTAGTGCATGTCCATTAGTGCTGCTGGGCTGACAAATAACTCCGATTTGAACTGTGCTGCTGGGCTGCTCCATTAGTGCTGCTCCATTGGTGCTGCTGGGCTGCTCCATTAGTGCTGCTCCATTAGTGCTGCTGGGCTGCTCCGTTAGTGCTGCTGGGCTGCTCCATTAGTGCTGCTGGGCTGCTCCATTAGTGCTGCTCCATTGGTGCTGCGGGGCTGCTCCATTGGTGCTGCTCCATTAGTGCTGCTGGGCTGCTCCATTAGTGCTGCTCCATTAGTGCTGCTGGGCTGCTCCATTGGTGCTGCTCCATTAGTGCTGCTGGGCTGCTCCGTTAGTGCTGCTGGGCTGCTCCATTGGTGCTGCTGGGCTGCTCCATTGGTGCTGCCGGGCTGCTCCATTGGTGCTGCTGGCCTGCTCCGTTAAATAGTGCACTACTACAGGGAACAGGGTGTCATTTGGGACAAAGCCCTAGATCTTGATTCAGATCAGGCTGTTTTGCTTTTACTCACAAAAAGGAAAGAGCCTCTAACCTGGTAATTTAGTCCGCTCTTCATCTCCCCCGGCCTTTTAAATTGTCTAATTTCTGACCTAATAGTGGGATTTCTTGCTGTTGGCAGGTTAAATGAGTAGAACCTCAGCTGAATCTACAGACCAAATGATGGAGCAGGAAGTAGGTCAACTTCCGATTACAGACCAGATGGAGGAGGAGGAGGAGGAGGTAGGTCAACATCAGATTGTCTATTTACCTGCTCACTTTTTCAGATGTATCCACCTGTGAACTTCATGAATGTCTTACCAGAGCTGGTTGAACGTAGTGCGCTAGATAGGGTGCCATTTGGGACACAGATGGACTGTAGCTTCTGTAGCAGATAACAGGACGATCACTCAGGGTCTATTCTGAGATTTTTCATTAGACTCATGTTGACTCTTGTTTACTCCTCAGCCTGGGAGCTCAGCAGAGACTGAGAGACCCTCTTCTTCTCACACCAAGAGGAAGCCTGCTGTTACAGCCAAGCACACCGGAGGGAATGAGTCTGACACCTCGGACGAGAGTGGACAGGAAGATGGCGCCTCTGACAACCCCTCAGATGGTAAGGTCTACCACGACCTGGGGCCAGCACGTGTTTTAATGCCTCTTCATATCATTGTGGAGCCAGAAGGTGCATTTCTACACTTTGTGGATAATATTGTTGTTGGTCTATTCTGAGTTGATGTTCAAGGTAGATAATACTGTTGTTGTTGGTCTATTCTGAGTTGATGTTCAAGGTAGATAATACTGTTGTTGTTGGTCTATTCTGAGTTGATGTTCAAGGTGGATAATACTGTTGTTGCTGGTCTATTCTGAGTTGATGTTCAAGGTAGATAATACTGTTGTTGTTGGTCTATTCTGAGTTGATGTTCAAGGTGGATAATACTGTTGTTGCTGGTCTATTCTGAGTTGATGTTCAAGGTAGATAACTGTTGTTGGTCTATTCTGAGTTGATGTTCAAGGTGGCTGATACTGTTGCTGGTCTATTCTGAGTTGATGTTCAAGGTAGATAATACTGTTGTTCATGTTTTTAAAAAGGTTTTGAGTTGATATTCAAGGTTTATGTGGTGGTGAAAGAGCACTTGTTGAGAGTTATGAGTCCTGGTCTAAAGTAGTGCACTATATAGGGAATAGGGCCCTGGTCTATAGTAGTGCACTCTATAGGGAATAGGGCTCTGGTCTATAGTAGTGCACTATATAGGGAATAGGGCTCTGGTCTATAGTAGTGCACTATATAGGGAATAGGGCTCTGGTCTAAAGTAGTGCACTATATAGGGAATAGGGATCTGGTCTAAAGTAGTGCACTATATAGGGAATAGGGATCTGGTCTAAAGTAGTGCACTATATAGGGAATAGGGCCCTGGTCTAAAGTAGTGCACTACATAGGGAATAGGGAAGGGCTCTGGTCTATAGTAGTGCACTATATAGGGAATAGGGCTCTGGTCTATAGTAGTGCACTATATAGGGAATAGGGCTCTGGTCTATAGTAGTGCACTATATAGGGAATAGGGCTCTGGTCTATAGTAGTGCACTATATAGGGAATAGGGCTCTGGTCTAAAGTAGTGCACTATATAGGGAATAGGGTGCCATAGGGCTCTGGTCTAAAGTAGTGTACTATATAGGGAATAGTCAGATAAACGGTTTGAATCCTCCCATCGTTAAAGATAAGGTTTTGACCAGGAATGTGTCTTCCTACAGCCTAATATCCAGACCCGCTGCCAGTTTAATGAAATCATTCAGTTTGGGATTGATATTGGATGTAAACTAAACATGTTTGTCTCTCGGTCTTCCTCTGTTTATATCCAGATACCACTTTGCAGGAGAGGATAGACTGCACCGCCTGTGGACAGCAGGTCAACCACTTCCAGCGCCACTCAGTGTTTGAGCACCCGATGCTCCATGTGCTCCTCTGCAAGGTAGATACACCTGCAAGACCCTCTCTGTCTATCTTCCACCTGACTATTTGTCTCCTATCGGGCTCTACATCTTTCCATCTATCTGTCTGTCTCTCTATCAAATTCTGTCTCCATCGGTCTGTCTTTCTCACATATCCTTTCCTCTCTAGTCTGCGATTGTGGGATGATTGTCTGTCTGTCTGTCTGTCTGTCTGCCTGTCTTTCTCTCTCTGTCTGCCTGTCTTTCTCTCTCTGTCTGCCTGTCTTTCTCTCTCTGTCTGCCTGTCTTTCTCTTGTCTGCCTGTCTTTCTCTTGTCTGCCTGTCTCTCTCTCTGTCTCTCTCTGTCTGCCTGTCTCTCTCTCTGTCTGCCTGTCTCTGCCTGTCTCTCTCTCTGTCTGCCTGTCTCTCTCTGTCTGCCTGTCTCTCTCTCTGTCTGCCTGTCTCTCTCTGTCTGCCTGTCTTTCTCTCTCTGTCTGCCTGTCTTTCTCTTGTCTGCCTGTCTTTCTGTCTCTGTCTGCCTGTCTTCTCTCTCTCTGTCTGCCTGTCTTTCTCTTGTCTGCCTGTCGAGATATTCCTCTCTCTTTCTCTGTCTGCCTGTCTCTCTCTCTGTCTGCCTGTCTCCTTCTCTCTGAATCTCTGTCTGCCTGTCTCTCTCTCTGTCTGCCTGATTTTCTCTCTCTCTGTCTGCCTGTCTCTCTCTGCCCCTCTGCCTGTCTTTCTCTCTCTGTCTGCCTGTCTTTCTCTTGTCTGCCTGTCTTTCTCTCTCTGCCTGTCTCTCTCTCTGTCTGCCTGTCTCTCTCTCTGCCTGTGTCTCTCTCTGTCTGCCTGTCTCTCTCTGCCTGCCTGTGTCTCTCTCTGCCTGTGTCTCTCTCTGTCTGTCTGCCTGTGTCTCTCTAGGTCTCTCTGCCTGTGTCTCTGTCTGCCTGTGTCTCTCTCTCTGTCTGCCTGTGTCTCTCTCTCTCTCTGCCTGTGTCTCTCTCTCTCTCTGCCTGTGTCTCTCTCTCTCTGTCTGCCTGCCTTTCTCTCTCTCTCACTCTGTCTGCCTGTCTCTCTCTCTGTCTGCCTGTCTCTCTCTCTGAGCTCCACCATGCTCCTTTAGGGTAGGGCCATATATATATATATATATATATGATTCATTTGAATGTATGTTTTTGCGAGATATTCCAAATGCCAATATCACAAGAATAGCTTTTTAATTAAAAAAAAAAGGTTTAGCGTTTGTGTCCGCATGTTCTCATGTCTTTTTGCTCTCGTCTCCTTCCCGTTTACACCAGAGATCTGAATATAATGAGGAGATGCTAATGTCCCCTTAACAATGGGAGTCGTCCCAATAACGTGGGTAGACGGTGCGTACCTATAGGCGACAAGCTTAGGACCAAAATACGCCCATAGAAACACATTGGGATGATTTTGAACAGATTTGGGCGAGAGTGAGACCTCTCACTTCGTTTCCTCCTCTGTTTACACACACACCAAGCCCCTCCCCTCCCACTGCCACTCACACCAAGCCCCCCCTGCCACTCCCCGAGCCCATGCCACTCACACCAAGCCCCCCCTGCCACCCGTACCACTAACACAGGTAGAGCGGTGCGTACCTATATAACGTAGGTAGATGACGGTGCGTACCTATATAACGTAGGTAGATGACGGTGCGTACCTATATAACGTAGGTAGATGACGGTGCGTAGCCCCGTACCTATATAACGTAGGTAGATGACGGTGCGTACCTATATAACGTAGGTAGATGACGGTGCGTACCTATATAACGTAGGTAGATGACGGTACCTATATAACGTAGGTAGTAGGTAGATGACGGTGCGTACCTATATAACGTAGGTAGATAGGTAGATGACGGTGCGTACCTATATAACGTAGGTAGATGACCTACCTATATAACGTAGGTAGATGACGGTGCGTACCTATATAACGTAGGTAGATGACGGTGCGTACCTATATAACGTAGGTAGATGACGGTGCGTACCTATATAACGTAGGTAGATGACGGTGCGTACCTATATAACGTAGGTAGATGACGGTGCGTACCTATATAACGTAGGTAGATGACGGTGCGTACCTATATAACGTAGGTAGATGACGGTGCGTACCTATATAACGTAGGTAGATGACGGTGCGTACCTATATAACGTAGGTAGATGACGGTGCGTACCTATAACGTAGGTAGATGACGGTGCGTACCTATATAACGTAGGTAGATGACGGTGCGTACCTATATAACGTAGGTAGATGACGGTGCGTACCTATATAACGTAGGTAGATGACGGTGCGTACCTATATAACGTAGGTAGATACGATGACGGTGCGTACCTATATAACGTAGGTAGATGACGGTGCGTACCTATATAACGTAGGTAGATGACGGTGCGTACCTATATAACGTAGGTAGATGACGGTGCGTACCTATATAACGTAGGTAGATGACGGTGCGTACCTATATAACGTAGGTAGATGACGGTGCGTACCTATATAACGTAGGTAGATGACGGTGCGTACCTATATAACGTAGGTAGATGACGTGCGTACCTATATAACGTAGGTAGGTAGATGACGGTGCGTACCTATATAACGTAGGTAGATGGTAGATGACGGTGCGTACCTATATAACGTAGGTAGATGACGGTGCGTACCTATAATAGGTAGAACGTACCTAGGTAGATGACGGTGCGTACCTATATAACGTAGGTAGATGACGGTGCGTACCTATATAACGTAGGTAGATGACGGTGCGTACCTATATAACGTAGGTAGATGACGGTGCGTACCTATATAACGTAGGGTAGATGACGGTGCGTACCTATATAACGTAGGTAGATGACGTGTAATAACGTGGGTAGTGCGGTACGTACCTATATAACGTAGGTAGATGACGGTGCGTACCTATATAACGTGGGTAGATGCGTGCGTACCTATATAACGTAGGTAGGTGCGTACCTATATAACGTGGGTAGATGACGGTGCGTACCTATATAACGTAGGTAGATGACGGTGCGTACCTATATAACGTAGGTAGATGACGGTGCGTACCTATATAACGTAGGTAGATGACGGTGCGTACCTATATAACGTAGGTAGATGACGGTGCGTACCTATATAACGTAGGTAGATGACGGTGCGTACCTATAACGTAGGTAACGTATAACGTGGGTAGATGACGGTGCGTACCTATATAACGTAGGTAGATGACGGTGCGTACCTATATAACGTAGGTAGATGACGGTGCGTACCTATATAACGTAGGTAGATGACGGTGCGTACCTATATAACGTAGGTAGATGACGGTGCGTACCTATATAACGTAGGTAGATGACGGTAGATACCTATATAACGTAGGTAGATGACGGTGCGTACCTATATAACGTAGGTAGATGACGGTGCGTACCTATATAACGTAGGTAGATGACGGTGCGTACCTATATAACGTGGGTAGATGACGGTGCGTACCTATATAACGTGGGTAGATGACGGTGCGTACCTATATAACGTAGGTAGATGACGGTGCGTACCTATATAACGTAGGTAGATGACGGTGCGTACCTATATAACGTAGGTAGATGACGGTGCGTACCTATATAACGTAGGTAGATGGCGGTGCGTACCTATATAACGTAGGTAGATGGCGGTGCGTACCTATATAACGTAGGTAGATGACGGTGCGTACCTATATAACGTAGGTAGATGCCGTAATGACGGTGCGTACCTATATAACGTAGGTAGATGACGGTGCGTACCTATATAACGTAGGTAGATGACGGTGCGTACCTATATAACGTAGGTAGATGACGGTGCGTACCTATATAACGTAGGTAGATGACGGTGCGTACCTATATAACGTAGGTAGATGACGGTGCGTACCTATATAACGTAGATGACGGTGGTAGAGGACGGTGCGTACCTATATAACGTAGGTAGATGACGGTGCGTACCTATATAACGTAGGTAGATGACGGTGCGTACCTATATAACGTAGGTAGATGACGGTGCGTACCTATATAACGGTAGGTAGATGACGGTGCGTACCTATATAACGTAGGTAGATGACGGTGCGTACCTATATAACGTAGGTAGATGACGGTGCGTACCTATATAACGTAGGTAGATGACGGTAGATGTACCTATATAACGTAGGTGACGGTGCCTATATAACGTAGGTAGATGACGGTGCGTACCTATATAACGTAGGTAGATGACGGTGCGTACCTATATAACGTAGGTAGAGATGACGGTAGCGGTACCTATATAACGTAGGTAGATGACGGTGCGTACCTATATAACGTAGGTAGATGACGGTGCGTACCTATATAACGTGGGTAGATGACGGTGCGTACCTATATAACGTAGGTAGATGACGGTGCGTACCTATATAACGTAGGTAGATGACGGTGCGTACCTATATAACGTAGGTAGATGACGGTGCGTACCTATATAACGTAGGTAGATGACGTAATGACGGTGCGTACCTATATAACGTAGGTAGATGACGGTGCGTACCTATATAACGTAGGTAGATGCCGTAATGACGGTGCGTACCTATATAACGTAGGTAGATGACGGTGCGTACCTATATAACGTGGGTAGATGACGGTGCGTACCTATATAACGTAGGTAGATGACGTAATGATGCCATGTAAAATGCTCTATACGTTCAACACAGCATTCCTGAGCTAGCCCACAATGTCTGCTGTGTGGATCAAGCCGTCAACCCTCATTTGAAAGAGTAACAACTCAAAGGCGAAAGCCATTAAAGCCAAGATAATGGAATTCATTGCCCTTGACAATCAACCGTTCTCTGTCGTGGGTGGTGTTGGCTTTCGCCGACTGGTCGATCACCGGTACACACTACCAAGTGCGCTATTTTTTCAGATGTTGCTCTACCGGAGTTGCACATACTATGGAACGCCGTTTGGGTCTTTGCGTGTTAAAAAAGATCCAGTAGCTCTGTCAAAGCTGTACTAAAAAGTCTACAAACAAGCAAATACCGGCCACGAACGATGTGTTTACAATACCGCATTGGTAATAAAGCATCATTTGGTCGACCGCAACTTCTGGGGTCGCTAGCTTTAGCTTAGTACCTAGCTAGCACCAATACAACCAGCCTGATAACAATGACCAGTAGAAACTGCAGTCATTTTCATTATTCTTAGCAATGATTTAGGAATCCTTGTGAGTAAGTATTGTTGTATTGTTGTTTGCCTATTGAAATTGAACTTCAGTTCGTGGAGAGATATAACGTTATAAGCAGCCAGCTAGCGATGCTCGACTAGTCTGGGTTATGCGTTGTGAAGCTATCCCCAATAAGGATTATGCAAAATAGTGGGATTTGTGTTTTGACTTCAAAATAAAAGTATGTAATTGACAGTGATGCAAATGACTACAAACAGTAGAATTATGCAATACTCTTATTTTGAAGGCTAACCGCAAATTCCACTTGTGGCTAATCTTTATTGTGGCTAGCTTCACGTAGATTGGTCCAAACCACCATTTATCAAATAAGAACTGTCTTATAAATTAGGGTTATTTTAGATGATGACACCTAGCTATATAGTCACCTAGCTATATAGTCACCTAGCTATATAGTCAGACCACCATTAATCTAAATACATTTGGGTTATTTTATATGACACCTAGAACATTGTTTGCCTCCATCAGCTAGCTAGCTTTTTTTATGATCAGCACTGTAGGTGTACGAGACAACTTTACCAGCATCATAGCATACAGTACGTATCGACGAATCGTTGTGACACGAGTGATAATCAATAACCACATCTTTTTTTATGAACGTGTTAAATTATTAGATAACGCCGAGATTCATATTCAGGTCCTGATTGGTCAACAAGCTTATTTAACACGTCAAATAGTGTATATTTTGTTTGTGTGTGTGTGTAACCTTTATTTAACTAGGCAAGTCAGTTAAGAACAAATTATTATTTACAAAGACAACCTACACCGGCCAAACCTGGATGACGCCGGGCCAATTGTGCGCCGCCCTACGGGACTCCCAATCACAGCCGGATGTGATACAGCCTGGATTCAAACCAGGGACTGTAGTGACGCCTCTTGCACTGAGATGCAGTGCCTTAGACCGCTGCATCCAAACTATTTAACTGTACTAAAATGCTTCAAAGGCTGCTAAAATTTTAAATATCGGTTATCGGTATTGTTTTATTTTAGCAAGGACAATATCGGTATCAGCCAAAAACGTAATATCTGTGCATCACTGTTGTTTCCTCTCCCTCTAGTCGTGTTATAAGTATTACACCAGCGATGACATCAATAAAGACGAGGACGGAATGGACGAACAGTGCAGGTAGGTCCCCTCACAGAACACAGAAACATGGACGAACAGTGCAGGCAGGTCCCCTCACAGAAACATGGACAAACAGTGCAGGCAGGTCCCCTCACAGAAACATGGACAAACAGTGCAGGCAGGTCCCCTCACAGAAACATGGACAAACAGTGCAGGCAGGTCCCCTCACAGAAACATGGACAAACAGTGCAGGCAGGTCCCCTCACAGAAACATGGACGAACAGTGCAGGTAGGTCCCCTCACAGAACACAGAAACATGGACGAACAGTGCAGGTAGGTCCCCTCACAGAAACATGGATGAACAGTGCAGGTAGGTCCCCTCACAGAACACAGAAACATGGACGAACAGTGCAGGTAGGTCCCCTCACAGAAACATGGACGAACAGTGCAGGTAGGTCCCCTCAAATGGTCGCCATTGTTCTAGCTGCCGTAAGGTCCCTGTTCTACTGCTTGAGTGTTGCCACCTCTTGTACAATATTGGCTCTCGATTATGAGTACCTACTTTCGAAGAGTCCCGGCACCTATTTTTGTCCATGCCAAGGGCTACGTCCCAACTGCCACCCTATTCCCTATATAGTGCACTATTTTTGTCATTTTTAGAATGATTCATTGCTTCCCAACAACAGCTGATAATCCCAATTAAGATGCGTCACGTTTTGAAGTTGACTTCCCTCGCTATCTTAACTACGCCCCAAGGTGGTGTGCTGAAGGTGGCAACCTGATCTGCTGTGACTACTGCCACAACGCCTTCTGTAAGAAGTGCATCCTGCGTAACCTGGGGCGCAAGGAGCTGTCCATGATCACCGACGAGGACAGTAAATGGTCCTGCTATATCTGCAGCCCTCAGCCTCTCTCAGACATCGCCTCCAACTGCTCCAACATCTTGACCAAGCTGGAGAGCTTCTGGCGCACGGGACACAAGAAAGAGAGGAAGGAGGTGAAAGGGCACAGAAAGGGTAAAGGTCACCACCACCATGGTAAAGCTGTGGTGAACGGTAAGGAACATTCAGACGGGTCAGGGACCCTCACCTTCTCCTATAAGACCCTGAAGGTCCTCAAGGAGCTGGTGAAGAGGACCAAGAAGCTGATTGAGACAACCACAGTGCTCAACAACACCTTCATCCATTTAATCCAGCAGGCTGAGGAGGAGCAGGGAGCAGGAGGAGGTGGCAGCGGGACCAGACACCTCAAGGCCTTCAGGTATCCTAACACATGTTAATATGACTGCTACAAAGTAAGTGAGGCAACCCAATTCTGTTCTTTTGCCTAATCTATCCATTCATCCATCTATCTCTCTCTCTCTCTAGGTCTGTTCTGGCTGATCTGAAGAAGGCCCATGCTGCCCTAGAGGAGGACTTGGAGTCACAGTTCACTTCCCAGGACCAGGGGATACAGAACGGGGATGCTGTTTCCAACACCGACGGCCATGATGGCCACGATCAGATTGACAACATGGTTGATGGACAGGAGGCAGAAGAGGATAAAATGGCCGACACTGAGGATGGGGAGGAGCTAGAGGAGGATGGGGGCTTGTCAGAGGACGCAGAGATGGAGGGGAGCCCTGCCCCCGCGCCTCAGGACCACTCGGACACAGAGACAGACAGCCAGGCCAAAGACCAGACAGCAGTGGAGGAGGAGGAGGATGGAGAGGAGGGTGACCGGAAAAAAGACATTGTGTCTGTCGGGCCGGCCGTCCCTGACGAGCTCTTCCAAATGGTAGAGAGTCTGGCGGACTCCGCAGGGTTAAAGCCCGGCAACGACGCCATGGAAACCACCGCTGCTAGTCAATCCGAGAGCCCCGCCGCCGACTCAAACAGGAAGTCACTTCAAACCCATAAGGAGAAGGCCATGCCCAAGGTGAAGAACCTGATCGTGAAGCTGACGCCCGTTCCAGTGGTTACCACACGCACCTCCAGGTCTATGAGCAAGGATAAGGATGGAGGGAAGGAGAAGAGTAAGGAGGAGGTGGAGGAAGGTGGGGGCTCTGAGGAGGACGGCCGCCGCTCCAGCTGCACAAAGACCACACCCCTAAGGAAGTCACCGGACGGGAAGAACAAGATGGCTGAATCCTCTCCGGAGAACAGTGACTCAGAGGGCAAGAGTCCCAGCAGGCTGAAGAGTAGAACCAAAGGCAGCTCGGAGAAGGAACGTGAGGAGGAGGAGCAGCAGAGAAATGCCTCATCCAAGGTGACCACTGATCCTTCTAAACAAGAAGTGGACTCTGACGAGGTTCTGGACATCCTGCTCCAGACTGCAGCGGCAGAACACAGCTCGGACGAGGATGCGCAGCAGGACGCCGATGGTAACCAGGGCAACAGGAGCTTCAAAAGGTGCCTGTTCAAACTCAGCAAGAAAGATGGAGAGGAGGAGGAGAATGACAAGGTGAAGACTGACAAGAAGCTGGCGGCCAAACGCAAACTGAAAGCCGACGATTCAGACAACTCAGAGTCCGACTCAGACGAAGACGCGAAGAAGAAGAAGAAGAAGAAGAAAAAGAAGTCCTCAGCTTCTGCCAAAAAGACATCCAAGAAGAAGGGCTCGGACGGCTCCTCCGACTCGGACCTGGAGATGAAGGGACTCAGCAAACTGGCGACGGGGAAACGGAGGAGCAGCCGTGTGAAGAAGGAAAGAGAGGAGAAGGAGAACAAGGGCGGAGATCGGAGGCGGTCGTACGAACTGAAACGCAAAGCCAGAAGTAGAGGAGCCAAGCAGCAAGATTCATCGTCTGATGACGAGGAGGAGGAGGAGGAGGGAGGAGGGTCTGGAGAGGAGAGTGGAGACCAGCAGAAGATTAAACCCATCGTGGAGGAGACGGTGGTAGCAGGGAGGGGAACCTTCCACCAGTCCTCAGGTGAGTAGAGCTGTTGTTTCTGAAAGCGGTATATTGAGCTCTCTGTTTCTACAAGGCAGACGGTACACTGTGTTGTCAATACACCTCGACCTAAACTCCACTGATTTAACACCTGACCTCTGCAGTGTTTTCCACAAGTACATAGAGTAGCCAGCCAGGCGCCCCCGGGGTCTGAGGCTTGACCCCCAGGGTTTGACATTTTTTGGCCAAAGAGTTTATTTCTTAAGATTACACCCGAAAAAGACAGTGAAATTATTTTATACCTTATCGAGTTTACCTCCCAGATTGGAAACATTAGTTGTGGTTTTGTGCAGAACAGGGCTCTCCAACCTTGATTCCTGGAGAGATACCCTCCTGTAGTTTGTAACTCGAACCTCAAACTGAATCCTGTTAGGTTACAACTATCAACCCGTTCATTATTAGTCAGTTGCGCTAGATTAGGGTTTGAGTGAAAACCTACAGGCCTGTAGCTCTCCAGGAACAGAGATAGAGAGCTCTGGTAAAGAAAGACTATAATTTAAATGAATTCAGTTAGTTGTTTTGAATATGATCAGGATTATTTTCTAAATAAGACTCAATTAAACCTGTCTTCTCTTGAGGTTAAGTGTCTTTAAACGTTTTAGATATGAATTAAGTTGCACACCATTAAAAAAATTAATTAATTTGAAATGATCATTCGTTTGGACCCTATACATTTTTTATTTTTTGTCGGATTATATTTAGTTATTTCCCGAATTCCGTTTTCTGGTTACTGTTTAACCTCTTGAAACTAGGGGGCACTATTTTCATTTTTGGAAAAATAACGTTCCCAAAGTAAACAGAGAATTTCTCAGGACAAGGTGCTAGAATATGCATATAATTGACAGCTTATTATAGAAAACACTCTAAAGTTTCCAAAATTGTAAAAATATTGTCTGTGAGTATAACAGAACTGATATTGCAGGCAAAAGCCTGAGAAAAATCCAATCAGGAAGTCTCTTATTTAGAAACCTCTGCGTTCCTATGCCTCCCTATTGAGCAGTGAATGGGATATCAACCAGATTCATTTTTCTATGGCTTCCCTAATGTGTCTAGTGTCACAAGACATAGTTTCAGGCTTTTATTTTGAAAAATGAGCGTGAGCGACAACATTGCGTCAGTGGTCACCTGGTGGTTCTGAGTGATTTGTGCGTAATAGACAAATGCGGCCATTGTTTCTCTCACTCCAACTAAGAAGCCAACATATTATCGAATAGATATTTGAAAAAGACCTTGAGGATTGATTATAAAAAACGTTTGCCATGTTTCTGTCGATATTATGGATCTAATTTGGAATATTTTTCGGCGTTGTTGTGACCGCAATTTCCGGTCGATTTCTGAAGAACAAATGGAGCTATTTCGGCTATAGAAATAATCTTTATGGAAAAAAGGAGCATTTGCTATCTAACTGGGAGTCTCGTGAGTGAAAACATCCAAAGCTCATCAAAGGTAAACGAATTAATTTGATTGCTTTTCTGATTTTCGTGACCAAGCTTCCTGCTGCTAGCTAGGCATAATGCTATGCTAGGCTATCGATAAACTTACACAAACGCTTGTCTTGCTTTGGCTGTAAAGCATAATTTCAAAATCTGAGATGACAGGGTGATTAGCAAAAGGCTAAGCTGTGTTTCAATATTTCACTTGTGATTTCATGAATATGAATATTTCTAGTAATATTTTTTGTCCGTTGCGTTATGCTAATTAGTGTCAGTTGATGACAATTCTCCCGGATCCGGGAGCGTAGTTCCAAGAGGTAAAAATAAATACATTTGAAATTACACTTAAAAAAATCGTTAAACAATTGTTTTAAGTCCACAACAATGAACCTCATCAGGAGACCGCTTTGATATCTGGGAAAAATCATGGTTAGCAGATGTTAATGCGAGTGTAGCGAAATGCTTGTGCTTCTAGTTCCGACAATGCAGTAATAACGAGCAAGTAATCTAACTAACAATTCCAAAAAAAACTGTCATACACAGTGTAAGGGGATAAAGAATATGTACATAAGGATATATGAATGAGTGATGGTACAGAGCAGCATAGGCAAGATACAGTAGATACATATGAGATAAGTATGTAAACCAAGTGGCATAGTTAAAGTGGCTAGTGATACATGTATTACATAAGGATGCAGTCGATGATATAGAGTACAGTATCAACGTATGCATATGAGATGAACAATGTAGGGTAAGTAACATTATATAAGGTAGCATTGTTTAAAGTGGCTAGTGATATATTTACATCATTTCCCATCGATTCCCATGATTAAAGTGGCTGGAGTAGAGTCAGTGTCATTGACAGTGTGTTGGCAGTAGCCACTCAATGTTAGTGGTGGCTGTTTAACAGTCTGATGGCCTTGAGATAGAAGCTGTTTTTCAGTCTCTCGGTCCCAGCTTTGATGCACCTGTACTGACCTCGCCTTTTGGATGGCAGCGGGGTGAACAGGCAGTGGCTCGGGTGGTTGATGTCCTTGATGATCTTTATGGCCTTCCTGTAGCATCGGGTGGTGTAGGTGTCCTGGAGGGCAGGTAGTTTGCCCCCGGTGATGCGTTGTGCAGACCTCACTACCCTCTGGAGAGCCTTACGGTTGAGGGCGGTGCATGCCATACCAGGCGGTGATACAGCCCGCCAGGATGCTCTCGATTGTGCATCTGTAGAAGTTTTGAGTGCTTTTGGTGATTTCTTCAGCCTCCTGAGGTTGAAGAGGCGCTGCTGCGCCTTCCTCACGATGCTGTCTGTGTGAGTGGACCAATTCAGTTTGTCTGTGATGTGTATGCCGAGGAACTTAAAACTTGCTACCCTCTCCACTACTGTTCCATCGATGTGGATGGGGGGGTGTTCCCTCTGCTGTTTCCTGAAGTCCACAATCATCTCCTTAGTTTTGTTGACGTTGAGTGTGATCCATTAAAATTAAAATTAAACCTGATCCATTAAAATGTTTGGGTGTTGTTGGCCTCAAATTCAATGGCGAATCTAGTGAGAGGCTGTTTATGGTGAATCTAGTGAGAGGCTGTTTATGGTGAATCTAGCGAGAGGCTGTTTATGGTGAATCTAGTGAGAGGCTGTTTATGGTGAATCTAGCGAGAGGCTGTTTATGGTGAATCTAGTGAGAGGCTGTTTATGGTGAATCTAGTCGAGAGGCTGTTTATGGTGAATCTAGTCGAGAGGCTGTTTATGGCGAGCCTAGCGAGAGGCTGTTTAGCGGCGAGCCTAGCAATACCATGGACATATAACCACGTTGCATGATTTATAAACGGCAAAGGCGCATAGGAGATCAACTTTATTCAGTTCTACACCTTTTATAAAATAGTCCACACTTGCTGGTCAGTTGTCAAAGCACAGTAAATAGACTACCATGACTCCGCGTGGTTTGCTATGTGAAACAGGACAAAGAAAATAAATGTGCCAGAAAACAAGTGGATTTTCTCTCGTCATGACCATTTACGTTACATTCTAATTCACCAGCATGCTCTGTAAGGAAATTAAACTGCAAGACAGTGTGCAGAAATTGTACCTGGGGGCGGGACGTGTTACCGGGGGCGGGACGTGACGTGTTACCGTGGGCGGGACGTGTCATCTCTCGCTTTGTGACGGACAGGACTATCCTATCAATAGATGGCTAGCAGATGCATATTATTCTATATAGCAGGAGACGGTCTAACAGACTGGCAAACTAAGACTTTTAAATGAAAAGTATCCTAGTTTATCTGAAGTGGAAAATGTAGCTGATTAACTGATGTCCGTCTCTTATGGGAAAACACGGTCTCTAACGCCTGACCCTTCTCTGTGTGTCTGAAGGAGATGAAGGTAACCATGACGCTTCTCAGATGGACGATGAGGAGGACGATGATGATGAGCCTGAGAACAGGTATTTAAAAGTATTTTCATTCAAGACAAACCAAATATGTCCTGAACTGCATGCTTCTCAACCAGCTGACGAACGTCCTTCAATCCTTTTTCTTATTTCCTTTACTTACTTACGGGATGACTGCTGTTTTACGGGCTCCTAACCAGTTGTGTTTTTTCAAATTGTAACTTATTTCTCTTATGATCGAAAAGAGCTTCTGGATATCAGAACAGCGATTACATTCCTCGACTGGACAAAGACTTTTTAATGAGTCCGACGCAAAGGATATACTGCTTCTCCGAGAACGGTTCCAAATCCTCGTACCTCGTGTTAAGAAAAGATGGAGGTACAGGGGGTGAAGATCTGGGTGCCTTGTGAGAATTCGTCTGCGAGTGGGTAATCCGCCTCTACCATCCTTCCTATTGGCCAACGTGTAATCACTGGAGAATAAACTGGATGAGCTCCGTTCAAGACTAGCCTACCAACGGGACATTCAAAACTGTACCGTAATTTCCGGACTATAAGCCGCTACTTTATTCCCACACTTTGAACCTCGCAGTTTTATACAATGACGCGGGTGGATTTTTCCCGCTTTCGCAAGATTCATGCCGCCGCCAAAAAACTGAGCACCGTCACATAATGTGACGTAAATCGAGCACGCTCAAACTTCCCATCATTCTGATTACGGTAGTAATTTTGTCACCCTCATCATGGCAAAGACACGGAGAACTGCATATGATGCAGCTTTCAAGTTGAAGGCGATCGATCTGCCTGTTGGAAAAGGAAATAGTGCTCCTGCATGGGAGCTTGGCCTTAATGAGTCGATTATAAGACGTTGGAAACAGCAGCGTGAGGAACTGACTCAGTGCAAAAAGACAACAAACCTTTCAGAGGGAAGACAAGCAGATGGCTCAAAGTATTTGCAGCCACTCGACATCAGTGTAAATCGTGCATTTAAGGTGGCGCTCCGTGTTCAGTGGGAGGCTTGGATGACAAGTGGGGAGAAATCCTTATGCGAAGAGCAACTTATGGTCAAGTCTGCCAGTGGGTCCTGACAGGGTGGAGCATTGTCAAAAAGTCCACTATCATCAACGGGTTTGGAAAGGCTGGACTGCTGCGTGTTGAAGGGGCAGCATGAGCTCAGCGGGGTATTTGCCTCCGGATGAAAGTGACGAGAGCGACAATGAAAACGATCTAACATCGGATGAAGCAATTCTGAAGCTATTCAACTCCGACACCGAAGGAGATGACTTCAGTGGTTTCAGTGCACAGGAGGAAGATAGTGACCAATGGCTTTACTGGTAGGCTGCTGTTTAATGTTTGTTACAAGCCGTGTTTCGTTTAAAGGCTGTGTAAAGTCCATTTGTTTCAATGTACCGGTAGGCACCTGTGGCTTATAGACATGTGTGGCTTATTTATGTACAAAATACATATTTTTGAATAATTCAGTGGGTGCGGTTTATATTCAGGTGCGCTTAATAGTCCAGCAATTACGGTAATATCTTATGTTTCACAGAGTCGTGGCTCAACGACGAGATGGATAATATACAGTTGGCTGGGTTTTCCGTGCATCGGCAGGACAGAATAGCTAAGCCCGGCAAGACGAGGGTGGTGTGTATTTGTCAACAGCTGGTGCAAGATGTCTAATATTAATGAAGTCTCAAGGTATTGCTCGCCTGAGGTAGAGTACCTCATGATAACCTGTAGACCACACTATCTATATTTTTCGTAGCTGTTTATTTACCACCACAAACCGATGCTGGCACTAAGACTGCACTCAGCGAGTTGTATAAGGCCATAAGCAAACAAGAAAATGCTGCACTCCTGGTGGCTGGGTACTTTAAACTCTTGACCATCTTTACTCCACATACAAAGCTCTCCCCCGCCCTCCATTTGGCAAATCTGACCATAATTCTATCTTGCTGATTCCTGCTTACAAGCAAAAACTAAAGCAGGAAGTACCAGTGACTCGCTCATTACGGTTCAGGTGACGCGAATGCTACGCTACAGGACTGTTTTCCAGGATTCATCCAATGGGATTGAGGAGTATACCAACTCAGTCATCGGCTTCATCAATAAGAACATTGACGACGCCGTCCCCACAGTGACCGTACGTACATATCCCAACCAGAAGCCGACTGTGATCACGCTCTCCGTAGTCGATTTGAGCAAGACCTTTAAATGGGTCAACATTCACAAGGCTGCTGGGCCAGACGGATTACCACAACGTGTTCTCCGAGCACGCGCTGACCAACTGGCAAGTGTCTTCACTAACATTTTCAACTTTTGACCAAGCCTGTAATACCTACATGTTTCAAGTAGCTACACCATAGTCCAAGTGCCCAAGAAAGCGAGGGTAACCTGCCTAAATGACTACCGCCCTGTAGCACTCGCGTCAGTAGCCATGAAGTGCTTTGAAAGGCTGTATTTACACTGCTGCTACACACTGTTTATTATCTATGCATAAATAAACACTTTACCCCTACCTTCTGGTACAAATTACATCAACTAACCTGCACCCTGCATATTGACTTGGTACCGGCACCCCCTGTATACAGCCTTGTTAGAATTGTTTTTTTTAGTAAATATCTTAACTCTATTTCTAGAATTGCATTGTTTGTTAAGGGCTTGTTAGTAAGCATTTCACTACACCTGTTGTATTCAGCATTTAACTAAGGTCTACTACACCTGTTGTATTCAGCATTTAACTAAGGTCTACTACACCTGTTGTATTCAGCATTTCACTGTAAGGTCTACTACACCTGTTGTATTCAGCATTTCACTGTAAGGTCTACTACACCTGTTGTATTCAGCATTTCACTCAGGTCTACTACACCTGTTGTATTCAGCATTTCACTGTAAGGTCTACTACTGTAAGGTCTACTACCTGTTGTATTCAGCATTTCACTGTAAGGTCTACTACACCTGTTGTATTCAGCATTTCACTGTAAGGTCTACTACACCTGTTGTATTCAGCATTTCACTGTAAGGTCTACTACACCTGTTGTATTCAGCATTTCACTCAGGTCTACTACACCTGTTGTATTTGGAGCATGTGACAAATAACATTGATTTAAATGTCTTCCTCAATAGAATTGCCAAGATGATGCTGGCCCAGATCAAGGCTAACTACACTTCAGGAGCAGAGGAGAGCTCTGACGAGGACAGAGAAGAGAAGGAACAGAAGAAGGGGAAGAGAGGAGAGGAGCAGGAGGAGGGTGAGCTACATTCACTTTTTCATTTCATACTCGTTGATACAGTGATTCTGCAGTGCCTCTTTCCACCACTAGATGTAGAAATAACTGCTTGTTCCCCTCAACAGACGACGATGATGATGAAGGGGGCTCTGGCTCTGATGTGGATGTGAAGACGAGTGTGGGGCGTCGCCACCGGCTGCTCCGCCACAAACTGACGCTGTACGAAGTGGAGTCGGGAGAGGAGAAGGAGAAACCAGCCAGCAAGGGGAAGAAGAAGGAGACCAAGAGGACCAGACGGAAAGGTACGAGGGCTGTCTGGCCTGGTCTCTAAGCTGGTCTGCCTAGGCCTGTGTATTAATACCTATGGAACAGAATGAAAGTCCTACTCTGCAAACCGATGACTGTTTTCAATCAACTCTACCTCCATCCTTTCTCTCTATCCCCCTCTTTCTCCTTCTCCGCTCTCCCTGTCTTCTCTTCTCCCTCTCCCCGTGCCCACTCCCCAACCTCTTAAGTCGACCCCCTACTTTTTCGAACATTCTGTTAAAAATCGCGCAACATTTCGGCGTCCTGCTACTCAGGCCAGGAATATAGTATATGCATATGATTAGTATGTGTGGATAGAAAACACTCTCGCGTTTCTAAAACTGGTTAAATCACCGCTCTGACTATAACAGAGCGTCTGTTTCATCGAAAGGCGCAAGAAAAACTGATCACTGAAAACTGGAAAAAATATCCATGCGCCACTTGCATGTATTGTTTAAGGGGCACGAAATTAAATGGGGCCGAGATTGCAAGTCCTACAGCTTCCGCACGATGTCGCCAGTCTTGTCAATTGCCTTTTCATTGTTTCTTGGTCAAACGAGTTAGACAGACCACTTTCCATCCGGTCTCCGACAGGAAGTTTTGGAAGAGATTTCGGAAGATGATTTGAAATCGTGGAGCTATTGAATACACATCGCCCCGTGATCAATTTGATAGATTATTAACGTTTACTAATACCTAAAGTTGGATTACAAAAGTATTTCGAAGTGTTTTGTGAAAGTTTATCGTCAACTTTTTTAATTTAAAAAAAATGACGTAGCGTTTTGAAACTGTTTTTTTCTGAATCACACAGTTTCCATAGATGGCTATTTTGGGTATATATGGACCGATTTAATCGAAAAAAAGACCCAATAGTGATGTTTATGGGACATATAGGAGTGCCAACAAAGAAGCTCGTCAAAGGTAATGAAAGTTTTATATTTTATTTCTGCTATTTGTGTAGCGCCGGCTACGCGAATTCTTTTGTTTACGTCCCCTTTGGGTATTTCGGGGTGTTGCATGCTATCAGATAATAGCTTCTCATGCTTTCGCCGAAAAGCATTTTAATAATCTGACTTGTTGGCTAGATTCACAACGAGTGTAGCTTTAATTCAGTACCCTTCATGTGTGTTTTAATGAACGTTTGAGTTTTAACGAGTGCTATTAGCGTAGCGCATTTGCATTTCCAGATGGCTAGATGGGGCGATTGCGTCTCGGGTCGACGTAAGAGGTTAACTTCTTGACGCTACCTTTAGCGGGATAATTGTCATCAACAACCACTGAATTGCATAGCGCCACATTCAAATAATATTACTAAAAAGATTTATATTCATGAAATCACAAGTGCAATATAGGAAAACACAGTTTAGCCTTTTGTTAATCCCCCTGTTGTGCCAGATTTTGAAAATATGCTTTACAGCGAAAGCAATCCAAGTGTTTGTGTAAGTTTATCGATCGCTCGACGAAACATTATGAACACCTAGCTTGGTCACGAAAATCAGAAAAGCAATCAAATTAATCGTTTACCTTTGATCTTCGGATGTTTTCACTCAAGAGACGCCCAGTTACACAATAAATGTTCCTCTTGTTCCATAAAGATTATTTTTACATCCAAAATACCTCCGTTTGTCTGGCACCAGCCATACAATGAAGCGATGTTATCTTTCTCGCAAATTTTTCAAAATACAAGCCTGAAACTAAACACTGTTGACACCTCGAGGAAGCGATAGGAAAAGGAATCTGGTTGATATCCCTTTAAAATGGAGCAAAGGCAGGCTATTTAACATGGAATTTTCAAAATAGAAGCCATTTCCTGGTTTGATTTTCCTCAGGGTTTCACCTGCAATATCAGTTCTGTTATACTCACAGACAATATTTGGACAGTTTTGGAAACTTTAGTGTTTTTTCTATCCTAATCTGTCAATTACATTCATATTCTAGCATCTGCTCCTGAGAAATAGGCCGTTTACTTTGGGAACGTTATTTTTCCAAACATAAAAATGGTGCCCCCTAGCTTCAAGAGGTTAATTAACCTCTCCCTGTCTTCTCTTCTCTCTTCCTCCCTCCACCTCTCCAGTGGGTAGTGATGACTCAGCAGACTCAGACTTTAAGGAGTCAGCTAGCAGCAGTGAGTCAGGAGTTAGTGAGGAGATCAGTGAGAAGGAATTGTCGTCAGAGGAGTCAGAGTCTGAAAAGGAAGGCAGTAGACACAGGAGGACCACGCGCTCCTCCGTGAAGAAGAAGAAGGAGGAGAGGAGCTACGCTCAGAAGAAGAAACGGCGCCGCATCAAGGCCCAGGATTCTTCATCCGACGACAAGGTATAAGGAGGCAGGTTAGCCTAGTGGTTAGAGTGGAGGGGAGGCAGGGTAGCCTAGTGGTTAGAGTGGAGGGGAGGCAGGGTAGCCTTGTGGTTAGAGTGGAGGGGAGGCAGGGTAGCCTTGTGGTTAGAGTGGAGGGGAGGCAGGGTAGCCTAGTGGTTAGAGTGACAGGGTAGCCTAGTGGTTAGAGTGTTGGACTAGTAACCGGAAGGTTGCAAGTTCAAACCTCTGAGCTGACAAGGTACAAATCTGCCCCTGAACAGGCAGTTAACCCACTGTTCCTAGGCTGTCATTGAAAATAGGAATTTGTTCTTAACTGACTTGCCTAGTTAAATAAAGGTCAAATAAAATAAATAGGGAAGGAGAGGATTTTCTCCTTACTCCTAAACAATTCTATATTTGTGAATTTGGTCTGGAATTCATTGATTTGTCGATGTTTGATTGTTACCACATCATAGGTCACAATGTGTGATTGGATTGGTCAGTTGACCCCTGGGGGTTGAAGTTGAGAGGTTAACCCTCATTCTCTCCTCCAGAGTGGGTCAGGAGAGGACGGCTCGGGGAAGGAGGATGGAGACACTCCTAAAGGACAGAGGAAGAAGATCAGAAAAATCCTCAAGTGCTACGAGCTGAGGACGGAAACGAGGGATGCCCTGAAGGAGAAGGAGGAGAGGAGGAGACGCATCGCTGAGAGGGAACAGCTCAGGGAGAAACTCAGGGAGGTAAAAGTCAACTGTGTGTACGCTGTTGTCATGGCATCTGCTAATGGGATGGAAATGAAGATAGACTCAGTCTATCAATAAGTCAACTACTCCTTCTGCCCGATGGTTCGCTAAGGAGCCAGATGGATGTGTGGTCCATTGTGGTTCAGATAAGAGCATGGTACCAGCTATGCCATGTTTCCACGGTGATCACATACATGTACTGAATGGGCTCTTTGAATAGAGTGGAAGTCGCTTAGCATTTCCTTAGTATTAAGGTTTGAATGCTTGTGGACTAGAAGATCAGCTGCCCTAAACTCCTAGGAACACAACCTGTCCCAACCAGCAGAACAGTCTCTCAGCTGCCCTATACTCCTAGGAACACAACCTGTCCCAACCAGCAGAACAGTCTCTCAGCTGCCCTAAACTCCTAGGAACACAACCTGTCCCAACCAGCAGAACAGTCTCTCAGCTGCCCTATACTCCTAGGAACACAACCTGTCCCAACCAGCAGAACAGTCTCTCAGCTGCCCTATACTCCTAGGAACACAACCTGTCCCAACCAGCAGAACAGTCTCTCAGCTGTCCTAAACTCCTAGGAACACAACCTGCCCCAACCAGCAGAACAGTCTCTCAGCTGCCCTAAACTCCTAGGAACACAACCTGTCCCAACCAGCAGAACAGTCTCTCAGCTGCCCTATACTCCTAGGAACACAACCTGTCCCAACCAGCAGCAGTCTCTCAGCTGCCCTAAACTCCTTGGAACATAACCTGTCCCAACCAGCAGAACAGTCTCTCAGCTGCCCTAAACTCCTTGGAACATAACCTGTCCCAACCAGCAGAACAGTCTCCCAGCTGCCCTATACTCCTAGGAACATAACCTGTCCCAACCAGCAGAATAAATGTATGTATTTGTATGTGCAGACTGTAATGCTTTTAGACTAGACTCTACATGTCCCTCCCGACCAGGTACTAGTGGTGGAGGAGGCGTCCGCTGTGGCTTGTCCAATCACAACCAAGCTGGTGCTGGATGAAGACGAGGAGACCAAGGAGCCCATGGTGCAGGTTCACCGCAATCTGGTCACTAAGCTCAAACCACACCAGGTCGACGGTGAGAGACATGTTGTTGTAGTAGTAAAGCCCATGGTGAAGGTGGAAGAGTAGTAGTAGTAGTAGTAGTAGTAGTAGTAGTAGTAGTAACAGTAGTAGTAGTAGTAGTAGTAGAGGCCATGGTGAAGGTGGAATAGTAGGAGTAGTAGTAGTAGTAGAGCCCATGGTGAAGTAGCAGTAGTAGTTGTAACAATAGTAGGAGTAGCAGTAGTAGTAGAGCCCTTGGTGAAGTAGTAGTAGTAGTAGTAGTAGTAGAGCCCTTGGTGAAGTAGTAGCAGTAGTAGTAAAAGTAACAGTAGTAGTAATAGTAGCAATAGCAGTAGTAGTAGTAGTAACAGTAGTAGTAGTAGTAGTAACAGTAGTAGTAGTAACAGTAGTAGTAACAGTAATAGTAGCAATAACAGTAGTAGTAACAGTAGTAGTAGTAGTAGTAACAGTAGTAGTAGTAGTAGTAACAGTAGTAGTAACAGTAGTAGTAGTAGTAACAGTAGTAGCAGTAGTAGTAGTAGCAACAGTAGTGGTAGCAGTTGTAGTAACAGTAGTAGTAGTAACAGTAGTAACAGTAGTAGTAGTAGTAACAGTAGTAGTAGTAGCAACAGTAGTGGTAGCAGTTGTAGTAACAGTAGTAGTAGTAACAGTAGTAACAGTAGTAATAGTTAGTAGTAGTATCAATGTTTGTCTTTAATCATGTTGATTGTTTATGGTGAAAACAAGGGTGTTCGTCTTTTACTCACTTATCAAGTCAATGCCATGCTTCATGGGTTCAGTGCTGCCAACAATGGTAGGATTTCTGTAGTCTGAGCTTTCTGTCTCTCTAGGGGTCCAGTTCATGTGGGACTGCTGTTGTGAGTCGGTGAAGAAAACCAACAAGAACTCTGGTTCTGGATGTATCCTGGCTCACTGTATGGGCCTGGGAAAAACACTGCAGGTCTGTACCACTCATCCCTTTACCTGTGTCGTGGTAATTTCCTGTATTACTAAACATTGAGAGAGCAAAGCACACATAAGTCAAGAGTTATATCATAAAGTCCAACTTTAATTATATATGAGCTTCAACATAGCCCTGTTTGACTCTCAGATCAATTCAGTGTCTATAAATGAATTCTCTGAGAGTGCTTACAAAACAGTTCTTAGTATAATTTATAGCCAAGACACACCCATCTCAACTCACATGACAAAACACAGATCTCAGGAACATTGCAAAGGAAGACCTTACTTGAGAGAGGAGTGTCCCATAGCCAGACAGCATTAGCTATAAATTATCGTTCAGTTTGCTCTCTTTGACAAGGTTCTAATCTCGTTCTTGGTACCACTTAGGACCAAAACATTGCAGGTCTGTACCACTCACTGTATGGGTCTGGGAAAAACACTGCAGGTCTGTACCACTCATTCCTTTACTTGTTTTTCTGGCCGGTAGACTGGGGTCTCTGGCCGGTAGACTGGGGTCTCTGGCCGGTAGACTCTGGTAGATTGGGGTCTCTGGCCGGTAGACTGCTGGGGTCTCTGGCCGGTAGACTGCTGGGGTCTCTGGGGTCTCCGGTAGACTGCTGGGGTCTCTGGCCGGTAGACTGCTGGGGTCTCTGGCCGGTAGACTGCTGGGGTCTCTGGCCGGTAGACTGCTGGGGTCCCTGGCCGGTAGACTGCTGGGGTCCCTGGCCGGTAGACTTCCTATAGAACGGGATGTTTCTGGGTTGTGGGAGGAGCATAATGTTTCCCTCCAATCCCAACCATTTATCTCATCTGACCCTCATTACGTACTTTGACCACTAGGTGGTAACCCTACTCTACACTACTGCTGTGTGACAAGTTAGACTTCTCTCTCTATGTGTATATATCTATACTGTATCTAACCCTGTCTATATCACTAGGTGGTAACCCTACTCCACACACTACTGCTGTGTGAAAAGTTAGACTTCTCCACGGCTCTGATCGTCTGTCCTCTCAACACCGTTCTCAACTGGCTCAATGAGTTTGAGAAGTGGCAGTACGGCTTCAAGGACAAGGAGAGTTTAGAGGTACACACTTACTCTGATATACCTGTGTGTGTCTTTACGCTGTCTGTGTGTCTTTACGCTGTCTGTGTGTCTTTACGCTGTCTGTGTGTCTATACGCTGTCTTTACGCTGTCTGTGTGTCTTTACGCTGTCTGTGTGTCTTTACGCTGTCTGTGTGTCTATACGCTGTCTGTGTGTCTTTACGCTGTCTGTGTGTCTATACGCTGTCTGTGTGTCTTTACGCTGTCTGTGTGTCTATACGCTGTCTTTACGCTGCTGTCTTTACGCTGTCTGTGTGTCTTTACGCTGTCTGTGTGTCTTTACGCTGTCTGTGTGTCTTTACGCTGTCTGTGTGTCTTTACGCTGTCTGTGTGTCTATACGCTGTCTGTGTGTCTTTACGCTGTCTGTGTGTCTTTACGCTGTCTGTGTGTCTTTACGCTGTCTGTGTGTCTTTACGCTGTCTGTGTGTCTTTACGCTGTCTGTGTGTCTTTACGCTGTCTGTGTGTCTTTACGCTGTCTGTGTGTCTATACGCTGTCTTTACGCTGTCTGTGTGTCTTTACGCTGTCTTTACGCTGTCTGTGTGTCTTTACGCTGTCTGTGTGTCTTTACGCTGTCTGTCTGTGTGTCTTTACGCTGTCTGTGTGTCTTTACGCTGTCTGTGTGTCTTTACGCTGTCTGTGTGTCTTTACGCTGTCTGTGTGTCTTTACGCTCTGTGTCACTAGGTGACGGAGCTGGCCACGGTGAAGCGTCCTCAGGAGAGAGCGTCTGCTCTGCAGCAGTGGCAGGAGGATGGAGGAATCATGATCATTGGCTATGAGATGTACCGTAACCTCACACAGGGTAGAAACATCAAGAGCAAGAAACTCAAAGAGACCTTCCAGAAGACCCTGGTTGACCCAGGTAGGTAGAGGACACACACACACAGTTATTTCTTGTATCCAGTTTCTTCTCAACTCTCTGCTCTGTGTTGTCTCCCTCCCCAGGCCCAGACTTTGTGATCTGTGATGAGGGCCACATCTTGAAGAACGAGGTGTCGGCCATCTCTAAAGCCATGAACTCCATCAAGACCCGAAGGAGAGTGGTGCTCACCGGCACACCGCTGCAGAACAACCTCATAGAGTGTATGTCCGTTACTTCCTGTTATATCCAGACCGCTGGCCTACAGGGCATTCGGAAATAATTCAGACCCCTGGACTCTTAACACATTACAGCCTTACTCTAAAATAGATTTTTTTAAAGTCCCCCCTCATCAATCTACACATAATTACTAAGCAAAAACAGGTTTAGACATTTTTGCTAATTCATAAAAAAATACAAAACTGAAAAATCACAAGTACATTTAGTATTCAGACCCTTTACTCAGTACTTTGTTGAAACACCTTTGGCAGCGATTACAGCCTCTGGTCTTCTTGGATATGACGCTACAAGCTTGGCACACCTGTATTTGGGGAGTTTCTCCCATTCTTCTCTGCAGATCCTCTTTGGTTGGTGGAGGGCCTAAACCCTCCCAGGTCCACCCATGACTGTGAAATCCATGGATTAGGGCCTAATTAATTCATTTAAATTGACTGATTTTCTTTCTCAGTAAAATATTAGAAATTGTTGCATGTTGATTTTGTTCAATATAGTAAGTTATATGGACTCTTGTGTTAAATAGAAGGGGTTGACCATTTTTTTCATGACCTCTGTCCCCCATACATACAGTTGAAGTTTACATACACTTTAGCCAAATACATTTAAACTCATTTTTTTCACAATTCCTGACATTTAATCTTAGTAAAAAGTCTTAGGTCAGTTAGGATCACCAGTTTATTTTAAGAATGTGAAATGTCAGAATAATAAGAGGGAATGATTTATTTCAGCTCTTATTTCTTTCATCACATTCCCAGTGGGTCAGAAGTTTACATAAACAATTTATAGGCAATGCTAATTGAGTGTAACTTGGGCCAAAAGCTTCAGGTAGCCTTCCACAAGCTTCCCACAATAAGTTAGGTGAATTTTAGCCTGTTCCTCCTGACAGGGCTGATGTAACTGAGTCAGGTTTGTAGGCCTCCTTGCTCACACACGCCTTTTCAGTTCTGCCCACAAATATTCTCTAGGATTGAGGTCAGGGCTTTGTGTTGGCCACTCCAATACCTTGACTTTGCTGTCCTTAAGCCATTTTGCCACAACTTTGGAAGTATCCTTGGGGTCATTGTCCATTTGGAAGACCCATTTGCGACCAAGCTTTAACTTCCTGACTGATGTCTTATGAGGTTGCTTCAATATATGAATTTTCCACCCTCATGATGCCATCTATTTTGTGAGGTGCACCAGTCCCTCCTGCAGCAAAGCACCCCCACAACATGATGCTGCCACCCCAGTGCTTCACGGCTGGGATGGTGTTCTTCGGCTTGCAAGCCTCATTATGGCCAAACAGTTATATTTTTGTTTCATCAGACCAGAGGACATTTCTCCAAAAAGTACTATCTTTGTCCCCATGTGCAGTTGCAAACCATAGTCTGGCTTTTTTATGGTGGTTTTGGAGCAGTGGCTTCTTCCTTGCTGAGCGTCCTTTCAGGTTATGTCGATATAGGACTCGTTTTACTGTGATTATAGATACTTTTGTACCTGTGTCCTACAGCATCTTCACAAGGTCCTTTGCTGTTGTTCAATGACGGCCTAGGAACAGTGGGTTAACTGCCTTGTTCAGGGGCAGAACAACAGATTTGTACCTTGTCAGCTCAGGGATTCGATCCAGCAACCTTTCAGTTACTAGTCCAACGCTCTAACCACTAGGCTACCTGCCATTATTAGTATATCTGCTGTACATATCATTCATAGTATATATTGTGTAGATACATATGGATTACTGTTAGTGTTATTTGAGTTGTTAATTAGATTCTTTCTGACATTTATTTTTTTAATGGATTATTTGTGTGCCAGTTTGCCATTTTAATGCATTGTTAGGCGCTGTAACATAAGCATTTCGCAGCCCCGCTATAACATCTGCTAAACTGTTTAGGCGACCAATAACCTTTGATTTGACCTTGGGACAAAACCTCAATACAACCACACAGCCCTTGACCGCTCTGTCAGCCTACACCTGGGACACACAACATCAACACAACCCTCATTTGTCTGCCCCTGAGGACACAGACAACACTGACCCCCAGGGGACTGCTATCTAAAAGGACAGGTTGGTGTACAGTCAACCTCGGTGCAGGTTAGTTAGCGACTCGTCAAACCCAAGATAACTGGAACAGATTACACGGAACCCAAACCGGCTGCTCGCGTGCGTCATCATGCATTTATTTTGTCCCCCCCACACCAAACGCGATCACGACACACGCAGGTTAAAATATCAAAACAAACGGAACCAATGACATCAATTTGGGGACAGGTAGAAAAGCATTAAACATGTATGGCTATTTAGCTAGCTTGCTGTTCTGTTTTGTCCTGGGATATAAACATTGAGTTGTTATTTTACCTGAAATGCACAAGGTCCTCTACTCCGACAATTAATCCACACATAAAACGGTCAACCGAATCGTAGTCATCTCTCCGTCTTCCAGGCTTTTATCGTTTATGGTGATCGCATCAAAACTTTCATTGTATTACCACGACTACCAGCAAAAAAAGTTAGTCTTTCATTCACCCACGTGGGTATAACCAATGAGGAGATGACACGTGGGTACCTGCTTCCATAAACCAATGAGGCGATGGGAGAGGCAGGACTTTCAGCGCGATCTGCGTCAGAAATAGGAATGAGTTCTATCTTAGCCGTTGGCGTCGCAGACGCTCGTTGGCGCGCGCGAGCAGTGTGGGTGCAATAATTGAATAACATGGATTTCTAAATGTATTTTGCGACGCTCGCGCACGCGACGTCACTACAGATTCATGGATAGGGGTGGTTTGGCATACTCCTTGTCCGTTTACTGTTAGCTAGCAGTCTCAAACCACAGAAGTAGCTAACATTAACTTAAATATTAGCGGTACATTTTCGAGTGTCCATCAAGAATTCAGCAGAGCAAGTGTGTATGAAGGTCTGGTTATTAAATGGGTACATAGTTCAGTAGTAATATCCTCTAAAACGCTCTGGTGACAAACAAACTTTGCTGTAATTGTGATGAACTGAGAATATTTAGGTAGCACTGTGATTCATTAATCATATGCTGCCTTCCCTGCTCCTATGTTTGACCTCTTTCCTTTGGTCTTTTTACACCTCTTTCTTCCTCTGTTTTATAATGAAGTACAGATCCAACTTGTATTTATAACACTTGGATAATGAGCTTATTTCAATAAAGCATTTTACATTCTCTACTGGTTGACATTAAGTCTCATTTGATGAAATACTCCAGCTATCCTGTGTTTATCAGATCAATGCAGATGAAGGGAATTAGATATTGAGATGAACTGGTTTTAGGGTATTTACATGCATAGGAAGTGTAGTGTACTGTTTCAATTATATCTGTATAAAACAATGACAAATCAGCCGTTTAACGAGTTCAATCCTGTTTCTAGTCTGTTAGTTACAATGTGTAACCATTGATGTCCCAGGAGCAGGACTGGTAAACACTGTTGAAGTGTATAATTGTAATACATACATGCAGACACAGAGTCATTCAAAGACTGGAGTTTGATACTCCTGGTATTGGATATGACTGAAAAATAATCTCAAAGACATTCATACCTAAACTGCACCTTTATTTGCCAAGGTAGAGTACATGATCAGTGAATATATTCAATGTACAGGCCACAATGTGGGGATCTCGTGCATGGTAATAACTACATGTATATAGGACTTGCATCCTTAAATTATATCTGTATAAAACAATTACAAATCAGCCGTTTAACTAGTTAAATATTGTTTCTAGTCTATTAGTTAGTATTTTGGCCACGACTTGCATCCTTGGCACAAAGTTATATTATATTCTACTCAATTCATAGGCTTCATTAATGTCATTCAGACTGTTTTGAAGTTGATACAACTGGCTATGATAGCTGAGGTTCATAGCTCGGTTCTGAACTAATGAATACCAAACGTTTGGGTCAAGACACAGATCGGCTCGATAGCTAGCTACACATCCATAGGCATACAGGTATTTTCCCCCCAGAATGATTCACAATATACACACAGCAGTATGTGGAGACCCCTTCAAATTAGCGGATTCTGCTATTTAAGCCACACCCGTTGCTGACAGGTGTATAAAATCAAGCACATGATGCAATCTCCATAGACAAACATTGGCAGTAGAATGGCCTTACTGAAGAGCTCAGTGACTCTCAATGTCATAAGATGCTACCTTTCCAACAAGTCAGTTCGTCAAATTTCTGCTCTGCTCGAGCTGCACCAGTCAACTGTAAGTGGAAACGTCTAGGAGCAACAACGGCTCAGCCGTGAAGTGGTAGGCCAAACAAGCTCGCAGAACGGGACCGCTGAAGTGTGTAGCGCATAAAAATTCTGTCCTCAAATGCAACTCACTGAGTTCCAAACTGCCACAGCAACGTCATTGGGGTCATGAAATGAGTGTTAGACTGAAACACAAAGTAGAATATGGAAGGGTCTACCTTGTCAGTCAACTGTCCCCAGAAGAGTAGCTCCCTGTGGTACTGGGACCATGTGGCTCCTCCTCCTGCGTCTCTCCCTCCTCAGTCCCTCTCCAACCCAGTGAGGCCTCTGTGGCATTCCTCTCCAGGCCCCAGCAATGCCCTTGAATTAACAGGAAACACCAGACCAGCCCACCGCTGGCCACAAGACCATTCCACACTACGGGACACACCAACACACTCCTGTTTTCACTCTTCAGTCAGTCATTGCTTCTCCCTGTCTTCCCTCCTTGAGTTCCTCTCCGACCCGCTCTCCCAGTCTAACCTCCTTGAGTTCCTCTCCGACTCTCCCTGTCTTCCCTGTCTTCCCTCCTCGAGTTCCTCTCCGACCCCCTCTCCCCTCCTAGAGTTCCTCTCCGACCCTCTCTCCCCTCCTAGAGTTCCTCTCTCCCTCCCAACCAGCTGAACACCGCTGCTGCTAGCCAAGACCAACTCATTGCTAAATAGAGGGAGATGGTGTCTCTATCACTGTGGTGGAGGGGGGAATGACTAAGATTGTGTCCCAAATGTCACCCTAGTCCCTGCAGAGTGCACAACTTTTGACTAGAGCCCTAATGAGCCTCCTGGTCAAAAGCAGTGCACTACATTTGGAACAGGGTGCCATTTGGGACAAAGCTTTGGAGAAGAGCAGCCGTTTAGGTCCTGAAGTCACCAATGACAGGAGTAGAACAGAAGGAATCAACATGGATTTACTGCACACTGAGCCGTGAAACCAGAGGTTTGGAACTATAACATACCGCCACTGACACTTTGGGTCAGTCAACATTATAAAACATGTCAACACATTTGAGTTGTTCAAATCATTATGTATTTTATTCCAATAATATATACATATACACTGTTACAACCTGTCTTTATATACACCATGGACTGGATTAAGGTTGCAAACCCCCCCCAAAAAAAGCAGGAAATCCATAATCATCCAACTAGGAGTTCTGGAAACAAGGACATTTTAGGAAAGTATACCACACACTTGGATTGTTTACCTACGGGAGACGGACATTAATACTAAAGCAGAAATAAAGAGCTGTTGTACAGCTGAATGACAAGCACAGGTTCAATTCATTATCATTATCATTTTACTGTACAACAATGTGTCAATTGTAAACTGACGAACTGGAAGAGAGAGAGATGGAGTAGTATTATATTACAGTACAATAACTTTCCTACATTAAATATGAAAATAAATTATATTATGCAAATAAAATGACTGTAGGTAAATATAAAATGGCAACAGCCTGTTTTCAACCAATCAAAAACCAGGAGGTTATTGGTTAATCTACTTTGCCTGGCAACGCCCAAGCCTGAAATAATTCATTCTTGCCTCTTCATAGGTTCCACTGCACATCATGTGACTTGTCAACAATGCCACAATTTCTGGACAGATCCACAAGAATGTGTTGAAGCCTGTGATTAACATGTCAGAGCTTTTTAAACACCATGAGACTATATAGTACCATCTGAGAGCCTAGAAACACCATGAGACTATATAGTACCATCTGAGAGCCTAGAAACACCATGAGACTATATAGTACCATCAGAGAGCCTAGAAACACCATGAGACTATATAGTACCATCAGAGAGCCCAGAAACACCATGAGACTATATAGTACCATCAGAGAGCCCAGAAACACCATGAGACTATATAGTACCATCAGAGCCCAGAAACACCATGAGACTATATAGTACCATCTGAGAGCCTAGAAACACCATGAGACTATATAGTACCATCAGAGAGCCTAGAAACACCATGAGACTATATAGTACCATCTGAGAGCCTAGAAACACCATGAGACTATATAGTACCATCTGAGAGCCTAGAAACACCATGAGACTATATAGTACCATCAGAGAGCCTAGAAACACCACGAGACTATATAGTACCATCAGAGAGCCTAGAAACACCACGAGACTATATAGTACCATCTGAGAGCCTAGAAACACCATGAGACTATATAGTACCATCTGAGAGCCTAGAAACACCAACGCCTATTAATAACAAAGATGTGTATCCATCAATCAATCCTTTGGTTGTGAGCAATAACCTCAATAAATAAGGTTTACTTTGCAGCTAAGGATGTTGTTGTGTAAAGAACCTCAATCGTCAGTACTGCAGTATATACTGTAATACTATAATGTGGGATATGAGATATAAACATAACAGTATAATGTGGGATATGAGATATGAACATATAACAGTATAGTGTGAGATGCAGTATATACTGTAATACTATAATGTGGGATATGAGATATGAACATATCCTTTTGTACTGGTTAATGGAAGTTGTCAGTAATCCATTTTTCCACGCTGCTGCTGCTAACCCTCTTGGTGCTGATAGTACTAAAACAACGTAGTAAAGTGCCATCGTTTGCTGTGCACCATTAAAAAGACCTTCAATGTCTTAATGAGTGATTCGTTCTTGCCGTGGGAGCAGTCCCCCCGCCGTGGGAGCAGTCCCCCCGCCGTGGGAGACTCAGTGAGTTCCAATACAATGGGTTTGTCAAGTCATGTGCTGAAACAAATGTTCCTTTATCCACCAGTTTCTGCCCCAAGGTTGTGAGAAAACAGTGGCTGTGTCGATCACGATGAAACAAAATTCTCCCTCCAATCCAGAAACAAAATTCTCCCTCCAATCCAGCATCGAGTTTGTCCGGGTTAGCTTATTTTTTGGGGGCCCATCCAATACCCCCTGTCTGGGTCTGTTTGTTCTTCATATCCTACCAGAACCTAGCACCAGTCACCAGAATAAATGGAGCAAGAAATAAACGATGATTGGCATTATGACTGGATGGAGCTGTTGTATGAGGATTTCTCTACAGTATGGTTCCAAGCTGGTTAGTTCTTTAGTTTGAAGCAGTGAAAAGGAGTGGGAACTAGGACTTGAAAGCCTATCAGAAAGCAGAGCCCCTCTCTCCCTTCCAGGGCAGCCTACCAGAAAGCAGAGCACCTCTCTCCCTCCAGGGCAGCCTATCAGAAAGCAGAGCACCTCTCTCCCTCCAGGGCAGCCTATTAGAAAGCAGAGCACCTCTTTCCCTTCCAGGGCAGCCTATTAGAAAGCAGAGCACCTCTCTCCCTTCCAGGGCAGCCTATTAGTAAGCAGAGCACCTCTCTCCCTTCCAGGGCAGCCTATCAGAAAGCAGAGCACCTCTCTCCCTTCCAGGGCAGCCTATTAGAAAGCAGAGCACCTCTCTCCCTTCCAGGGCAGCCTATCAGAAAGCAGAACACCTCGCTCCCTTCCAGGGCAGCCTATTAGTAAGCAGAGCACCTCTCTCCCTTCCAGGGCAGCCTATCAGAAAGCAGAACACCTCTCTCCCTTCCAGGGCAGCCTATCAGAACACCTCTCCCCTTCCAGAAAGCAGAACACCTCTCTCCCTTCCAGTGCAGCCTATTAGTAAGCAGAGAACCTCTCTCCCTTCGAGGGCAGCCTATTAGAAAGCAGAGCACCTCTCTCCCTTCCAGGGCAGCCTATTAGAAAGCAGAACACCGCTCTCCCTTCCAGGGCAGCCTATCAGAAAGCAGAACACCGCTCTCCCTTCCAGGGCAGCCTATCAGAAAGCAGAACACCTCTCTCCCTTCTCCATAGAGGTCTTCCTAGCTCCCATGTTGAACTTGAACTTCGACTGGTCAGCGATCATCTGGTTGATTTCATTCTGTTTGTAGGAGGACAGTTTGACCGATCCATGCTACCTTAGTCTCTTCCTGGTTACCATGGATACACCTCAGACAGGCTCTGCCAATCAGGTAGGCCACCTCGGCCAGGTTGAGGAGAACACACACCCCCGACACGGAGAGCATGAACACGGTGAAGATGGTTTTCTCCGTGGGTCGCGACACGAAGCAGTCCACAGTGTTGGGGCAGGGGTACGAGTCACACTTGACCAGACGGAACATCTTGAAGTCAGGGTAGATCAAGTAGAATATATAAAGGAAGCAGACTTCCAGAACGATCCTAAACAGCACACTGATCATGTAGGTCCACCAGAGGGCGCCTGTGATCGCAAACTTCTGGTTCTTGAGTTGTTCCAGCTCCTTAGGGGAACCGCGCCCGGACTTCTTCAGGATCTTCTTGTTGATGTGTCTGCGATGGGCTACATGCATGGCCACTAGGAGAGCAGGCGTGGACACCAGGATGAGCTGCAAGGCCCACAGGCGGATGTGTGAGATGGGAAAGAACTGGTCATAGCAGACAGAGTTGCAGCCGGGCTGCTGGGTGTTGCAGGTGAAGCCAGACTTCTCGTCGCCCCAGACCGACTCGGCCGCCACCACGAGGACCAGGATTCTGAAGATGAAGATGACAGACAGCCAGATGCGGCCGATGCCGGTGGAATGCCTGTTTACGCCGCTGATTACGGCGTAAAAGGACCCCCAGTTCATTTTCGATTCCAGGTCTGGAGAGGAGAAACAAGAAGGGATATAGTTTAGACTGTTTAATGTTTCAGCTCTGAAAGCTTTTCTCAAGCCCAGTCTGGAAAGGAGAAATGTCAAGCTGACACTCAAGAGACTAACTGTTCCTTAGAAGAATATAGGACTTAGGAAACAACTTTGTTGACAATGCATCTCACTGGGGTGGCAGGGTAGCCTAGTGGTTAGAGTGGAGGGGCGGCAGGGTAGCCTAGTGGTTAGAGCGTTGGACTAGTAACCGAAAGGTTCCAAGTTCAAATCCCCGAGCTGACAAGGTACAAATCTGTCGTTCTGCCCCTGAACAGGCAGTTAACCCACTGTTCCTAGGCCGTCATTGAAAATAAGAATTTGTTCTTAACTGACTTGCCTAGTTAAATAAAAGGTAAAATAAATACAAGCGAAACATGTAATGAAGGAAACATGTAATGAAGGAATTAGGGGACATCAAGGTACATCACATGTTGGTAACATATTGATTTAGTCATTGAAACTGTACAATCTCTGAGTCATAATAAAGGCAATCAATCAAACCTGTAGTGAGGAAGAGAGAGTTCTTAAATAACCCCACAGGTGTACTGTATGTATCCAACCAACAATCACCCGAAACGCTTGAGCTCAAATCACTAAAGCACCAGACAGAAAAACATTCTCAAACCGTACTAATGTGGACTAAAACAGAACCTTCCTCCTATATAGTCAACAACCCCCCAACCTAACACACCCTTGTCTGCACCTAGAAAATTGCACTACTTTCAACCAGGGTCCACTGAATAGGTTGTGATTTAGAAAGCAGCCCCAGTACTCCCTGAGCTGTTGGTCCTACCAGTCTCCGCCGGCAGTGGCGGCAGCACCGGGTCCTTAAACCACCACCGTCAGGTGTAGCCTGGCCATGGAGCTGGAACGGTCAGGTCACAGCAACGGCAAACAAGACTCAGCCAATCCCTGGCCTGCGCTTTAAGAACCTCGGGGCGATGGCCTAACACGGGCGTAACGTCACGCCACGTAACGCTCTGATAGCCAATAGCGAAACGATAACGGAGACATGTGATCCATTCAACAAGTATTAATACTGACTGGCCGTAACCTGACCTTCAGACAGACGGACACGGCTACACCAGACAGACAGGCCAAGATATATTCTCCAAGCAACGACTCAAAACATCCATCTCACTAGAAGAATCTTACATCTAACTTCAGACAGACACTGTCTAAGACCTCTACTGTAACTGAAGAAATATATAGCAAATCTCAAAACAGTCTTTAAACTATACCAATCATAAAATACACCCAGATCAAACCAAGAGAAGTTATTGTATTCGAGTGAACTGATGTTTCATATCAGTAACTACTCTCTTTCTGCAGAACCATTCTAGAATCTAGTCTGGAATTCTAGAATTCTCAGAGAACTCCAGAACACCTCAGACAGTCAGAATCTCTTTCCTTTTCCTCAGGAATCTCAACAATTAATCATCCGAATGGTTAATGAAGAGAATCAGAGATATGATGGATTTTACCTTCAGCTGTGGTGGTACACAAAATGTGTACAAATAAGGGTTAAATTAAGTGTTTATTTTATCATCGAATCAGAAGGCTCTTGGCTTGTGAACACGATGCGTTGGTATAATGCTAATCATTCCCGCGACACTAGCCACTACCCTGCACCGTAGCAGAGCCCAGCGCAGCACAGCAGTCATATGGTCTTATATAAACTATTACCATACAATGCTGCCCTTTATCAGAGCCCCAACAAGACTCTGTGTTATTCTGATAAAACGCCCTGGTTTCTGCCTACCCCCAGCGGAACATGCAGTAGAAAGAATCTGTGTGGACACAAAAGACCTGAGCTCCATGCCACATTATTTATGGTGCTGGGAGGGGAGGGCAGAGGGCTTCTGACCCGAACCACTGAGCGAGAGAGCAGGGGGAAAAAGGCGGGCAGTGGGCAAAATTAGATGTTTGCAAAATCATTCAAGAAACTATGAATCAAACAGTTCCAGAAGTGGACAGTCAATGTCTTTGTGCTATATACTGGGTGTTTATTTAGGGATTAGATGGTTCTGATTGGCTTGTTCCCCTGATCTATCCATTAGATGGTTCTGATTGGCTTGTTCCCCTGAGCTATCCATTAGATGGTTCTGATTGGCTTGTTCCCCTGAGCTATCCATTAGATGGTTCTGATTGGCTTGTTCCCCTGATCTATCCATTAGATGGTTCTGATTGGCTTGTTCCCCTGATCTATCCATTAGATGGTTCTGATTGGCTTGTTCCCCTGATCTATCCATTAGATGGTTCTGATTGGCTTGTTCCCCTGAGCTATCCATTAGATGGTTCTGATTGGCTTGTTCCCCTGAGCTATCCATTAGATGGTTCTGATTGGCTTGTTCCCCTGAGCTATCCATTAGATGGTTCTGATTGGCTTGTTCCCCTGATCTATCCATTAGATGGTTCTGATTGGCTTGTTCCCCTGATCTATCCATTAGATGGTTCTGGTTGGCTTGTTCCCCTGATCTATCCATTAGATGGTTCTGATTGGCTTGTTCCCCTGATCTATCCATTAGATGGTTCTGATTGGCTTGTTCCACTGATCTATCCATTAGATGGTTCCACCACAGAAAAGCTCCAGGCAAAATGCTAGCGTGTTCCCTATACAGTGAAGTATGTTTGAGCAGAGCCCATTAGGGAATAGGGCGCCATTTTAGACTCATCCATATATCCTCAACATGACGGCTGCAGAGACAAACGGAAAAGGCTATACGGACACTCCTGACCTGCAAACCAACATTTCATTTCAGAATTGGTTCAAATTAGGGAGAAGGTAATGGCAGCGCTCGACTTGGACTGAAATCGGTGCCGGTACTGTTTTATATTTAGGTGCAGGAGATCCACAACACTGTTGAGCTGATATTCTCTAAGAGGAACAGGAGCTCAAGCAGTACAACATTTGAGGTGCTGGTACTCAGCTCGATTTTTGGTTAGTTGTTTTACAGGTCGGGAGTGTCCTATTCCCGAGACAGAAAGATGAAAACAGTTGACCTCACTCCTGCATCGCCCTCCGTCATGGCACCATCAGCTCATCTGAAAGAGTTGATTCAGCGCAGATGCCCCCTGACCAAAATAGACTTGGAAAAAAATATTTACAGTTAAGGGAAAGCTAGCCTGGTCCCAGATCTGTGTGTGATCTAGTACTCCATTGCAGTCATTGTCAAGCCAATTGGCATAACAAGGAGTTGACCTGACGGCTGAAACAGACCAAGGGGTTGGCCTGACGACAGAAACAGACCAAGGGGTTGACCTGACGACAGAAACAGAACAAGGGGTTGGCCTGACGACAGAAACAGACCAGGGGGTTGACCTGACGACAGAAACAGACCAAGGGGTTGACCTGACAGCAGAAACAGACCGGCACTCAGGCTACAGAAACAACACCTGTTTGTCCTGTGATATCAGATGACCTAGAATCAGTTCACTGTACCATTATTCTACATCTCGATGCCCAGGGCTGTTCCTGCATCAGTTGTGATAAAGAGGTGGGAGGGAGGGGGGTCAGGTTCATCCTGTTGTTGGTTAATACAAGTTATGGAGACTTGAGAGAATACAACATCGTAATGAGTTATGATTGCTTGAGAAACGCGTTTTGGACAATATGGTACATTTGAATTGTTCTGTCAAATACAAAATGAAGACCAGTGAGAGATCCTGTAATGAATAAACCATTTATTATTCAACACACAGACATATCAAATATGTAAATGGTCAGAAAAGTAGCTAATAATATGACAGAAGGCAAAAACATTGCAAACTTAGTGAAGGAAAAATAACATGCCACAGCATCATTTAAAGTCATAAAAGGAAAATTCACAGTGAGGAACTGTTGTCAAATACACATAATGGATCATCCTCCTACATTTACAGGATTATGAGGGCTGACTAAATAAAGACAGCCGGTCTGCTGGCTGACTAAATAAAGACAGCCGGTCTGCTGGCTGACTAAATAAAGACAGCCGGTCTGCTGGCTGACTAAATAAAAGACAGCCGGTCTGCTGGCTGACTAAATAAAGACAGCCGGTCTGCTGGCTGACTAAATAAAAGACAGCCGGTCTGCTGGCTGACTAAATAAAAGACAGCCGGTCTGCTGGCTGACTAAAGACAGCCAACGGTCACCCATAGTGCACCCTGGGAAGGAACATTTTAAAGGCCCACCTTTTGGCATGAGAGAGAAAAATCAAGCCTCATCTTGGTGATGTAGAGAAATGTTTACAGTTTTAAAAGGAATTTCATGCAATGCATTTCTCCATGGGTAATGTGTTATTTTGCTCAAATATAAACAATATCAATAATGCTAAATTGTTCTTGTAATTTTATATTTCTCCCCGAATGTCCAGCTTTTATTTTGGTGAGTGGTAGTTCTCAGAGAATATATTATGAACAGCTCCATTATCTACATTACTTCATCTGGTTTTATGAACAGTTACCATTATCTACATTACATGTTGGGGTGGCAGGGTGGCCTAGTGGTTAGAGTGGAGGGGAGGCAGGGTAGCCTAGTGGTTTGTGCGTTGGACTAGTAACCGGAAGGTTGCAAGTTCAAACCCCCGAGCTGACAAGGTGCAAATCTGTCGTTCTGCCCCTGAACAGGCAGTTAACCCACTGTTCCTAGGCCGTCATTGAAAATAAGAATTTGTTCTTAACTGACTTGCCTGGTTAAATAAAGGTAAAAAATAAATTCTTCATCTGGTTTTAGTTTGTCCTTCACAAAAATGTATTTAAACATGAAAATATACAGTACCAGTCAAAGGTTTGGACACACCGACTCATTCAAGGGTTTCTCTTTATTTTACTACTTTCTACATTGTAGAATAATAGTGAAGACATCAAAACTATGACATAACACATAGTAACCAAAAAAGTGTTAAACAAATCAAAATATATAGTTTATATTTGAGATACTTCAAAGTAGCCACCCTTTGGCATTCTCTCAACCAGATTGTGTAACCTTCATTTAACTAGGCAAGCCAGTTAAGTACAGATTCTTATTTACAATGACGGCCCACCCCGGCCGATGCTGGGCTAATTGTGTGGCTGTCCTATGGGACTCCCAATCACGGCCGGATGTGATACAGCCTGGATTCGAACCAAGGACTGTAGTGAGGCATCTTGCATTGAGATGCTGTGTCTTAGACTGCTGAGCCACTCAGGAGCCCTAGTTCATGAGGTAGTCACCTGGAAGGCATTTCAATTAACAGGTGTGCCTCGTTAAAAGTTCATTTGCGTTTGAGCCAATCAGTTGTGTTGTGAAAAGGTAGGGGTGGTATACAGAAGATAGCCCTTTTTGGTAAAAGACCAAGTCCATATTATGGCAAGAACAGCTCAAATAAGCAAAGAGAAACGACATCATTACTTTTAGACATGAAGGTCCGTCAATGCAGAACATTTCAAGAACTTTGAAAGTTTCTTCAAGTGCAGTCGCAAAAACCATCAAGCGCTATGATGGAACTGACTCTCATGAGGACCACCACAGGAAAGGAAGACCCAGAGTTACCTCTGCTGCAGAGGATAAGTTCATTAGAGTTAACTGACTCTCATGAGGACCACCACAGGAAAGGAAGACCCAGAGTTACCTCCGCTACAGAGGATAAGATCATTAGAGTTAACTGACTCTCATGAGGACCACCACAGGAAAGGAAGACCCAGAGTTACCTCCGCTACAGAGGATAAGATCATTAGAGTTAACTGACTCTCATGAGGACCACCACAGGAAAGGAAGACCCAGAGTTACCTCCGCTACAGAGGATAAGATCATTAGAGTTAACTGGCTCTCATGAGGACCACCACAGGAAAGGAAGACCCAGAGTTACCTCTGCTGCAGAGGATAAGATCATTAGAGTTACCAGCCTCAGAAATTGCATCCAAAATAAATGCTTCACGGAGTTCAAGTAACAGACATCTCAACTGTTCAAAGAAACCACTACAAGGACACCAATAATAAGAGACTTGCTTGGGCCAAGATACACGAGCAATGGACATTAAACAGGTGGAAATCTGTCCTTCGGTCTGAAGAGTCCAAATTTTAGATTTTTGGTTCCAACCGCCGTGTCTTTGTGAGATGCAGAGTAGGTGAACGGATGATCTCTGCATGTGTGGTTCCCACCTTGAAGCATGGAGGAGGAGGTGTGATGGTTTGCTGGTGACACGGTCTGTGATTTATTTAGAAGTCAAGGCACACTTAACCAGCATGACTACCACAGCATTCTGCAGTGATACGCCATCCCATCTGGTTTGGGCTTAGTGGGACGATCATTTGTTTTTCAACAGGACGATGACCCAACACACCTCCAGGTTGTATCAGGGCTATTTTACCAAGAAGGAGAGTGATGGAGTGCTGCATCAGATGACCTGGCCTCCACAATTACCTGACTTCAACTCAGTTGAGATGGTTTGGGATGAGTTGGACCACAGCGTGAAGGAAAAGCAGCCAACAAATGCTCAGCATATGTGGGAACTCCTTCAAGTATGTTGGAAAAGCATTCCAGGTGAAGCTGGTTGAGAGAATGCCAAGAGTGTGCAAAGCTGTCATCAAGGCAAAGGCTGGCTATTTGAAGAATCTCAAAAATATTTTGATTTGTTTAACACTTTTTTGGTTATTACATGATTCCATGTGTTACTTCATAGTTTTGATGACTATTATTCTACAACGTAGAAAATAGTCAAAAGCAAAAAAGATGACACTGCCCGCCCAAAGGATTACAATGGCAGAACATTTTAGAACAAGGCTGGGCTTCCAATTTGGCCACATAGTGACAACCTGTATCAAGGCTGGTTAATGTGATGGAGGCAGGTGGCTCATGAAGGGGAGAGGGAGGTGAGGGGGAATGAACTACAACACCTTTATCAGCCTGATTACTTCTTATTCTGGGTGTAACAGGAAATAAGGTACTTGTTCCAGGCAGACTGACATTTCTTGGTTCGCTCCTGCGCACTACCTACAACACAGACAGAGAGAGACAGAAAGAGGCAGACACATGAGACAGGCAGAGTGAAAGAGCGAGGACCACAGTGAGAGTTGAGCTACAAGACTATTGTATATAAGCTGCTGCCCTCTAGTGGAGAAGCTCAGAATGATCACCAGACAAAGTAGAAGGCACCTACTTCTCTTGATTCCCAGGTTCCTCAGCTTGTCATGTTTAGCATGTCCATTCTGAGCCAGTCTCAGAGACAGAGAGGCTCCTCTCCTGAAACAGACAAAACATTTCATTACAGAATCACTCAGTGCTTAAACATTTCAGTTTATTTACCATGTGAGATAAACACAGTGCATTCGGAAAGTATTCAGACCCCTTGACTTTTTCCACATTTTGTTAAGTTACAGCCTTATTCTAAAATTGATTAAATCATTTCCCCCCCCTCATCAATCTACACACAAAACCTCATAAATGACAAAGCAAAAACATGTTTTTAGAAAATGTTTGCAAATGTATATAAAATATAAAAACTGAAATATCACATTTACATAAGTATTCAGACCCTTTACTCAGTACTTTGTTGAAGCACCTTTGGCAGCGATTACAGCCTCGAGTCTTCTTGGGTATGACGCTACAAGCTTGGCACACCTGTATTTGGGGAGTTTCTCTCATTCTTCTCTGAAGATCTTCTCATGCTCTGTCAGGTTGGATGGGGAGCGTCACTGCACAGCTATTTTCAGGTCTCTCCAGAGATGTTCGATCGGGTTCAAGTCTGGGTTTTGGCTGGACCACTCAAGGACATTCAGAGGCATGTCCCAAAGCCACTCCTGTGTTGTCTTGAACAGGTTTTCATCAAGAATCTTCCTGTACTTTGCTCCGTTCATCTTTCCCTCGATCCTGACTAGTCTCCCAGTCCCTGCCTCTGAAAAACATCTCCACAGCATGATGCTGCCACCACCACGCTTCACCATAGGGATGCTGCCGCCACCACGCTTCACCATAGGGATGCTGCCGCCGCCACCATGCTTCACCATAGTGATGCTGCCACCGCCACCATGCTTCACCATAGTGATGCTGCCGCCGCCACCATGCTTCACCATAGTGATGCTGCCACCACCATGCTTCACCATAGTGATGCTGCCACCGCCACCATGCTTCACCATAGTGATGCTGCCGCCGCCACCATGCTTCACCATAGTGATGCTGCCACCGCCACCATGCTTCACCATAGTGATGCTGCCACCGCCACCATGCTTCACCATAGTGATGCTGCCACCGCCACCATGCTTCACCATAGTGATGCTGCCACCGCCACCATGCTTCACCATAGTGATGCTGCCACCGCCACCATGCTTCACCATAGTGATGCTGCCCCCGCCACCATGCTTCACTGTCGGGATTGTGAAAGGTTTCCTCCAGAGGTGACTCTTGGCATTCAGGCCAAAGAGTTCAATCTTGGTTTCATCAGACCAGATAATCTTGTTTTTCATGGTCAGAGTCCTTTAGGTGTCTTTTGGCAAACGCCAAGCAGGCTGTCATGTGCCTTTTAATAAGGAGTGGCTTCCTTCTGGCCACTCTACAATAAAGGCCTGATTGGTAGAGTGCTGCAGAGATTGTTGTCCTTCTGGAAGGTTCTCTCATCTCCACGAGGAACTCTGGAGCTCTGTCAGAGTGACCATCGGGTTCTTGGTCACCTCCCTGACCAAGGCCCTTCTCCCCCGATTACTCAGTTTGGCCTGATGGCCAGCTCTAGGAAGAGTCTTGGTGGTTCCAAACATCTTCCATTTAAAAATGATGGAGGCCACTGTGTTCTTGGGGACCTTCAATGCTGCAGAAATGTTTTGGTACCCTTCCCCAGATCTGTGCCTTGACACAATCCTGTCTCAGAGCTCTACGGACCATTCCTTCAACCTCATGGCTTGGTTTTTGCTCTGACATGCACTGACAACTGTGGGACCTTATATAGACAGGTGTGTGCCTTTCTAAATCTTGTCCAATCAATTGAATTTACCACAGGTGGACTCCAATCAAGATGTACAGTATAGTGCATTCTGGTGGACACCTACACCACCCGATGCTGGTCGACACCTACACCACCCGATGCTACAGGAAGGCCATAAAGATCATCAAGGACATCAACCACCCGAGCCACTGCCTGTTCACCCCGCTGTCATCCAGAAGGCGAGGTCAGTACAGGTGCATCAAAGCTGGGACCGAGAGACTGAAAAACAGCTTCTATCTCAAGGCCATCAGACTGTTAAACAGCCACCACTAACATTGAGTGGCTACTGCCAACACACTGTCAATGACACTGACTCTACTCCAGCCACTTTAATCATGGGAATTGATGGGAAATGATGTAAATATATCACTAGTCACTTTAAACAATGCTACCTTATATAATGTTACTTACCCTACATTATTCATCTCATATGCATACGTAGATACTGTACTCTATATCATCGACTGCATCCTTATGTAATACATGTATCACTAGCCACTTTAACTATGCCACTTGGTTTACATACTCATCTCATATGTATATACTGTACTCGATATCATCTACTGTATCTTGCCTATGCTGCTCTGTACCATCACTCATTCATATATCCTTATGTACATATTCTTTATCCCCTTACACTGTGTATAAGACAGTAGTTTTTTTTGGAATTGTTAGTTAGATTACTTGCTCGTTATTACTGCATTGTCGGAACTAGAAGCACAAGCATTTCGCTACACTCGCATTAACATCTGCTAACCATGTGTATGTGACAAATAAAATTTGATTTGATTTGGTGCCCAGTTACAATAACCCCGCGTCCCCCAGTTACAATAACCCCGTCCCCCGTCCCCCCAGTTACAATAACCCCCGTCCCCCCAGTTACAATAACCCCCGCGTCCCCCCAGTTACAATAACCCCGCGTCCCCCCAGTCCCCCCAGTTACAATAACCCCCGCGTCCCCCCCCCCAGTTACAATAACCCAGCGTCCCCCCAGTTACAATAACCCCGCGTCCCCCAGTTACAATAACCCCGCGTCCCCCCAGTTACAATAACCCCCCCCAGTTACAATAACCCCCGTCCCCCCAGTTACAATAACCCCGCGTCCCCCCCCCCCCCAGTTACAATAACCCCCCGTCCCCCAGCGTCCCCCAGTTACAATAACCCCCGTCCCCCCCCGCGTCCCCCCCCCAGTTACAATAACCCCGTCCCCCAGTTACAATAACCTCATGTCCCCCAGTTACAATAACCTCATGTCCCCAGTTATAATAACCTCACGCCCCCAGTTATAATAACCTCATACCTCACGTCCCCCAGTTAATATAACCTCACCTCACGTCCCCCAGTTAATATAACCTCACGTCCCCCAGTTATAACCTCACGTCCCCCCAGTTAATATAACCTCACGTCCCCCCAGTTAATATAACCTCATACCCCTCATACCATACATGCTCTCTCTAATTCTCTCTTTCGGAGGACCTGAGCCCTAGGACCATGCCCCAGGACTACCTGACATGATGACTCCTTGCTGTCCCCAGTCCATCTGACCGTGCTGCTGCTCCAGTTTCAACTGTTCTGCCTTATTATTATACGACCATGCTGGTCATTTATGAACATTTGAACATCTTGGCCATGTTCTGTTATAATCTCCACCCGGCACAGCCAGAAGAGGACTGGCCACCCCACATAGCCTGGTTCCTCTCTAGGTTTCTTCCTAGGTTTTGGCCTTTCTAGGGAGTTTTTCCTAGCCACCGTGCTTCTACACCTGCATTGCTTGCTGTTTGGGGTTTTAGGCTGGATTTCTGTACAGCACTTTGAGATATCAGCTGATGTACGAAGGGCTATATAAATAAATTTGATTTGATTTGATTCATACCTCACGTCCCCCCAGTTATAATAACCTCATACCTCATGGACCCCAGTTTTCCCTTCTCCATGAAGAGTTCCACCATGGGGTTGTGTCTCTCTCCCTGAGGGTAGAGCCGTGCGTACAGCGTCCTGTTGCCCACCATGTCTCTGAACCAATATACTGCCTGTTGGGTCCAGCCACACACGTCCACTGGGCGCACCTGGGATGAGACCAGTAACTTGGGGTCATATAATACAGGAAAGTAAAAAGATATGACCCTCTCAACTAAATAACTCATTTTTTAAACCTTTATTTATCCAGTCAAGTGATGTTATATACCGGTACGGCTATAGGGATACATTGTGGTGTGGTTAAGTATTGGCCACAGTAGAACCTGACAACAACCAGGGCGAACCACTCACATTAGCCAGGGAGACCTGTATGGCCTGTAGAGGAAGTGATGTCATCTCAGCACTGAGTTCCTTGATGTTACATAGAGACAGACAGGAAGTGTCTCCGTAGTCCAGCCTCCTCACCTCCACCTCATTGATGTCTGACAGACAGAGGAGAAATGTATACGTTGCCCTTATTGTATGACAGAGCGAGGAGAAGTACACTACATGACCAAAGGTATGTGGACACCTGCTCGTTTAACATCTCATTCCAAAATCATGGGATTAATATGGAGTTGGACCCCCCTTTGCTGCTATAACAGCCTCCACTCTTCTGGGAAGGCTTTCCACTAGATGTTGCAACATTGCTGCTGTAACAGCCTCCACAATTTTTTATTTTTTAAATTTTACCTTTATTTAACTAGGCAAGTCAGTTAAGAACAAATTCTTAATTTCAATGACGGCTTAGGAACAGTGGGTTAACTGCCTGTTCAGGGGCAGCCTTCTGGGAAGGCTTTCCACTAGATGTTGGAACATTGCTGCGGGGACTTGCTTCCATTCAGCCACAAGAGCATTAGTGAGGTCGGTCACTGATGTTGGGGGTGATTAGGCCTGGCTCACAGTCAGCGTTCCAATTCATCCCAAAGGTGTTCGATGGGGTTGAGGTCAAGGCTCTGTGCAGGTCTGTCAAGTTCTTTCACACCGATCTCAACAAACCATTTCTGTACGAACCGGTCTTTGTGCACAGGGACATTGTCATACTAAAACAGTTTAGGGCTGTTACCACAAATTTGGCAGCACAGAGTCATCTAGACTGTCATTGTATGCTGTAGCGTTAAGATTTCCCTTCACTGTAAATAAGGGGCCTTCCCAGAATAGTGGAGGCTGTTATAGCAGGATTACTAACATTCCGCAGCGTCCCAGGGATTACTAACATTTACCTCATGTTTTACATTTACGTCAATTAGCAGACTCTTTTCCAGAGCGATTTACAGACGCAATTAGAGTTCATCGCCTTGTTCAAGGGTACATCAGATTTTTCACCTTGTCGGCTCAGGGATTCGAACTAGCAACCTTTTGGTTGCTGGCCCAACACTAACCTCCACTCATCATGAAACATATCGTACCTCCACTCATGCCACATATCTTGACCACCTGTGCCCGACACCACCTCTCCTGTTGGGGGAACCAAGCCATGACGTAGGTCCCGATGTCTGGAGTACACTTCAGCTCTGCTAAACTACTGCAAGACAACCAGCCAACGACAGGGTTGAGAAAATTACTAAATGAAAAGAACTTGGGTCAAGTCCTGTTTTAGACTTGACCTCTGCTTAAAAGGTAGTGCACTACATCAGGAATAGGCTTCCATTTAGGATGCAGCCTGAGTGTGTCTACTATACTTCTTACACCAATGCTTCTTGAGAGGGAGTGGATAAGAGCACACTTTGAGGAGAAGGGTACTACAGAGTACAAATGTTAGCTCAATGTGGCACTATACAGGCCCTGGTGGAAAGTAGTGCACTATATAGGGAATAGGGTACCATCTTGGACACCCAATATAACTCACTCAGTGTTGAGGTCCTCCAGCTGGAGGGTGGCGTCGGCCTGTTGGATGTAGAAGTTCCCAGGATGCACCACGTGACTCACCACCACTGCCATCTCCTCAAACTTACGGATCTGGAACTCTGGAATGTTCAGACACTGGTTGCCTGGGGTACCCAAGGAACAACAGTTCTGGAATCTCTGGAGTTCTGGAGTCAGACTGATATTGTTGATATCTTCCTGAACCTCCCCAATCACATGTCCCTCTTTGATCTGTAGGCTGTGGATGGATGGAGCTGGGGGTTGGAGGGTTGTATTAGAGATCTCTACACTCCGACACTGGAGACTAGCGGCAGACATCTTGTTCTCCGAGGTGGTGACGACGTCAGAGGAAGGACCGCTCCTTGTCGCCTCGGTAAAGACGTCTCCTATGTCCCAGAGCTCAGTCTTGGTGGCAATGATACAGCTGAAGATCAGAGAGCCTCCAGACTCCACACGCTTTACTGTGAACACCGGGGCCTGGGAGGGTAGGAGAAGATAGTCGAGGGTAGGAGAAGATAGTCGAGGGTAGGAGAAGATAGTCGAGGGTAGGAGAAGATAGTCGAGGGTAGGAGAGGGTAGGGTAGGAGAGGGTAGAGTAGGGTAGGAAAAGATAGTCGAGGGTAGGAGAAGATAGTCGAGGGTAGGAGAAGATAGTCGAGGGAGGGTAGGAGAGGGTAGGGTAGGAGAGGGTAGAAGAAGATAGTCGAGGGTAGGAGAAGATAGTCGAGGGTAGGGTAGGAGAGGGGAGGAGAAGATAGGCGAGGGTAGGAGAAGATAGTCGAGGGTAGGAGAAGATAGTCGAGGAGAGGGTAGGAGAGGGTAGAAGAAGATAGTCGAGGGTAGGAGAAGATAGTCGAGGGTAGGGTAGGAGAGGGGAGGAGAAGATAGGCGAGGGGAGGAGAAGATAGGCGAGGGGAGGAGAAGATAGGCGAGGGGAGGAGAAGATAGGCGAGGGTAGGAGAAGATAGGCGAGGGTAGGAGAAGATAGGCGAGGGTAGGGTAGGAGAAGATAGGCGAGGGGAGGAGAAGATAGTCGAGGGTAGGAGAAGATAGTCGAGGGTAGGAGAAGATAGTCGAGGAGAGGGTAGGAGAGGGTAGGGTAGGAGAGGGTAGAAGAAGATAGTCGAGGGTAGGAGAAGATAGTCGAGGGTAGGGTAGGAGAAGATAGGCGAGGGTAGGGTAGGAGAAGATAGGCGAGGGTAGGAGAAGATAGGCGAGGGTAGGAGAAGATAGTCGAGGGTAGGGTAGGGGAGAAGATAGGCGAGGGTAGGGTAGGAGAAGATAGTCGAGGGTAGGAGAAGATAGTCGAGGAGAGGGTAGGGTAGGGTAGGAGAGGGTAGGGTAGGAGCAGATAGGCGAGTGTAGGAGAAGATAGGCGAGGGTAGGGTAGGAGAAGATAGTCGAGGAGAGGGTAGGAGGAGATAGTCGAGGAGAGGGTAGGAGAGGGTAGGGTAGGGTAGGAGAAGATAGTCGAGGGTAGGAGAAGATAGTCGAGGGTAGGAGAGGGTAGGGTAGGAGAGGATAGTCGAGGGTAGGGTAGGAGAAGATAGGCGAGGGTAGGAGAAGATAGTCGAGGGTAGGGTAGGAGAAGATAGTCGAGGGTAGGGTTGGAGAGGGTAGGGTTGGAGAAGATGGTCGAGGGTAGAGTAGGAGAAGATAGTCGAGGGTAGGAGAAGATAGTCGAGGGTAGGAGAAGATAGTCGAGGAGAGGGTAGGAGAGGGTAGGGTAGGAGAGGATAGTCGAGGGTAGGGTAGGAGAAGATAGGCGAGGGTAGGAGAAGATAGGCGAGGGGAGGAGAAGATAGGCGAGGGGAGGAGAAGATAGGCGAGGGGAGGAGAAGATAGGCGAGGGGAGAAGATAGGCGAGGGTAGGGTAGGAGAAGATAGTCGAGGGTAGGGTAGGAGGAGATAGTCGAGGGTAGGGTAGGAGAAGATAGTCGAGGGTAGGAGAAGATAGTCGAGGGTAGGAGAAGATAGTCGAGGGTAGGAGAAGATAGTCGAGGGTAGGAGAAGATAGTCGAGGGTAGGAGAAGATAGTCGAGGGTAGGAGAAGATAGTCGAGGGTAGGAGAAGATAGTCGAGGGTAGGAGAAGATAGTCGAGGGTAGGAGAAGATAGTCGAGGGTAGGAGAAGATAGTCGAGGGTAGGAGAAGATAGTCGAGGGTAGGAGAAGATAGTCGAGGGTAGGAGAAGATAGTCGAGGGTAGGAGAAGATAGTCGAGGAGGAGAGAGATAGTCGAGGGTAGGGTAGGAGAGGGTAGGGTAGGAGAAGATAGGCGAGGGTAGGAGAAGATAGGCGAGGGTAGGGTAGGAGAAGATAGTCGAGGAGAGGGTAGGGTAGGAGAGGGTAGGGTAGGAGAAGATAGTCGAGGGTAGGAGAAGATAGTCGAGGGTAGGGTAGGAGAGGGTAGGGTAGGAGAAGATAGTCGAGGGTAGGAGAGGGTAGGGTAGGAGAGGATAGTCGAGGGTAGGGTAGGAGAAGATAGGCGAGGGTAGGAGAAGATAGTCGAGGGTAGGGTTGGAGAGGGTAGGGTTGGAGAAGATGGTCGAGGGTAGAGTAGGAGAAGATAGTCGAGGGTAGGAGAAGATAGTCGAGGAGAGGGTAGGAGAGGGTAGGGTAGGAGAGGGTAGGGTAGGGTAGGAGAAGATAGTCGAGGGTAGGAGAAGATAGTCGAGGGTAGGAGAAGATAGTCGAGGGTAGGAGAAGATAGTCGAGGGTAGGAGAAGATAGTCGAGGGTAGGGTAGGAGAAGATAGTCGAGGGTAGGAGAAGATAGTCGAGGGTAGGAGAAGATAGTCGAGGGAGGGTAGGAGAAGATAGTCGAGGGTAGGAGAAGATAGTCGAGGGTAGGAGAAGATAGTCGAGGGTAGGAGAAGATAGTCGAGGGTAGGAGAAGATAGTCGAGGGTAGGAGAAGATAGTCGAGGGTAGGAGAAGATAGTCGAGGGGGTAGGAGAAGATAGTCGAGGGTAGGAGAAGATAGTCGAGGGTAGGAGAAGATAGTCGAGGAGAGGGTAGGAGAGGGTAGGGTAGGAGAAGATAGTCGAGGGTAGAAGATAGTCGAGGGTAGGGTAGGAGAAGATGGTCGAGGGTAGGGTAGGAGAAGATGGTCGAGGGTAGGAGAAGATGGTCGAGGGTAGGAGAAGATAGTCGAGGGTAGGAGAAGATAGTCGAGGGTAGGAGAGGGTAGGGGAGGAGAAGATAGTCGAGGGTAGGAGAAGATAGTCGAGGGTAGGGGAGGAGAAGATAGTCGAGGGTAGGGGAAGATAGTCGAGGGTAGGGGAAGATAGTCGAGGGTAGGGTAGGAGAGGGTAGGGTAGGAGAAGATAGGCGAGGGTAGGGTAGGAGAGGGTAGGAAAAGATAGGCGAGGGTAGGGTAGGAGAAGATAGGCGAGGGTAGGGTAGGAGAGGGTAGGATAGGAGAGGACATGATTAACTTGAACGTCCTGAGGTGAAAATAGTTTCAGACACACAGTAGTGGTGTATATAAAAGAGACTTTACATTACACTTAACATAATACATACATATTGGTTCAGCTGGTTATCTGGCAGCTCTGAGAACAGCTCCTTCTTTGGGACGCTGACGTTGTGGTTCTTAGTTTCTAGAACATTCTGGGTTTCCTGGGCATGCTTGGTTTCCGGGAGGGGGTCAGAGATCATTGCCGGGGCGGTGGAATCAGAGGTGTACTGGTAGTAGCTGGTGTGCTGGAAGAAAGCGGCCAACTCCATGAACGGCTCGTTCCTGCAATTGGTTCGCAGGAATTGCATGAGCTGCGAGGAAGTTTGCTTCTGGTGCTGCACTCTGGTGTCACTTCCTGATTCTAGAGGGGGAGGAGCCAGGGCTGTCATCTGGTAGGCTGGGTTACTGAACCCTGAGAGGAGCTCACCTGGGACAGGTAGGTCTAGATCTGTTGCTCCAGGTGTTTGTTTGATTTGACTGTTCTCTTTGATTTGAGTGGTTGTAACCGTCGTTGTATTTGGCTGCTGCGGTGTCTTCTCCTTGGAGATAAAGATCCCATTGTCTTTGGTCAGATTCAGACTGCCTACGCTGGTTGAGGAGCTGGGGATTGGGAGCTTTGCCACTTTGCTGGAGGAGGAGATGCTGCATATAAAGACCTGATCCTTCTGGAAGTCTTCATCTTGAGAGGAGGAAGAGGAGCAGAAGAGTTTGAGTTGCTGTAGGGCAGGCAAGGCTCCCAGCATCTGTACTGCCTTGGTGATGGAGCCGGCCATGAGGACGTTCTGCAGCATGGGACCAAACTTCAGCACGTCTGACGATGTCATGATGCCTCGGTCTCTGGATAGCGCTGGCTGCAACAGGCTGTTTAGGGGTCTGGTGGAAGCTGGGGCACTGAATTGTGGATCTGTGGAGCCAATGGCAGGGGGAGAGAAAATATCTTTAAGAAATACAGACCATCCCAAATGTTCCCTTGGACCAGGGACCAGGCCCCCCTGGGTGCCCACAGCAGATTTTAAAAAACAACAGCTGTGTAGTGCTAGGGGAAAAACTAAGATGTTCACCCAGTGTGGGGGGCAAGACAGAGTTGGGGGATCCTTACTTTAGACCAGTGGCCACCACTAAGGTGGGTAGGATAGGAGATGGTAGCAAAGCTGATACTGTGACTCTACGAATACAGAAAAGTGGTTTTTATAAGTTGGTTAAAGTTATTTACCACTGTCACTTTGTTCAACACTTTTATAAAGCCATAAAATGTGCTTTCTCCTTACTTCCACTCACGCTACAACCATCACTGCAGCTGTAATGAATGAGTACAACCATCACTGTAATGAATGAGGACAACCATCACTGCAGCTGTAATGAATGAGGACAACCATCACTGTAATGAATGAGTACAACCATCACTGCAGCTGTAATGAATGAGGACAACCATCACTGTAATGAATGAATACAACCATCACTGCAGCTGTAATGAATGAGTACAACCATCACTGTAATGAATGAGTACAACCATCACTGTAATGAATGAGTACAACCATCACTGTAATGAATGAGTACAACCATCACTGTAATGAATGAGTACAACCATCACTGTAATGAATGAGGACAACCATCACTGTAATGAATGAGGACAACCATCACTGTAATGAATGAATACAACCATCACTGCAGCTGTAATGAATGAGGACAACCATCACTGTAATGAATGAGTACAACCATCACTGTAATGAATGAGTACAACCATCACTGTAATGAATGAGTACAACCATCACTGTAATGAATGAGGACAACCATCACTGTAATGAATGACTACAACCATCACTGTAATGAATGAGTACAACCATCACTGTAATGAATGAGTACAACCATCACTGTAATGAATGAGTACAACCATCACTGTAATGAATGAGTACAACCATCACTGTAATGAATGAATACAACCATCACTGCAGCTGTAATGAATGAGGACAACCATCACTGTAATGAATGAGTACAACCATCACTGTAATGAATGAGTACAACCATCACTGCAGCTGTAATGAATGAGTACAACCATCACTGTAATGAATGAGTACAACCATCACTGTAATGAATGAGTACAACCATCACTGTAATGAATGAGTACAACCATCACTGTAATGAATGAGTACAACCATCACTGTAATGAATGAGTACAACCATCACTGTAATGAATGAGTACAACCATCACTGTAATGAATGAGTACAACCATCACTGCAGCTGTAATGAATGAGGACAACCATCACTGTAATGAATGAATACAACCATCACTGTAATGAATGAGTACAACCATCACTGTAATGAATGAATACAACCATCACTGTAATGAATGAATACAACCATCACTGTAATGAATGAGGACAACCATCACTGTAATGAATGAGGACAACCATCACTGTAATGAATGAGGACAACCATCACTGTAATGAATGAGTACAACCATCACTGCAGCTGGAATGAATGAGGACAACCATCACTGCAGCTGTAATGAATGAGTACAACCATCACTGCAGCTGTAATGAATGAGGACAACCATCACTGCAGCTGTAATGAATGAGGACAACCATCACTGCAGCTGTAATGAATGAGGACAACCATCACTGTAATGAATGAGTACAACCATCACTGTAATGAATGAGTACAACCATCACTGTAATGAATGAATACAACCATCACTGTAATGAATGAGTACAACCATCACTGTAATGAATGAATACAACCATCACTGTAATGAATGAGTACAACCATCACTGTAATGAATGAATACAACCATCACTGTAATGAATGAATACAACCATCACTGTAATGAATGAGGACAACCATCACTGTAATGAATGAGGACAACCATCACTGTAATGAATGAGGACAACCATCACTGTAATGAATGAGTACAACCATCACTGCAGCTGGAATGAATGAGGACAACCATCACTGCAGCTGTAATGAATGAGTACAACCATCACTGCAGCTGTAATGAATGAGGACAACCATCACTGCAGCTGTAATGAATGAGGACAACCATCACTGTAATGAATGAGGACAACCATCACTGCAGCTGTAATGAATGAGTACAACCATCACTGTAATGAATGAGTACAACCATCACTGCAGCTGTAATGAATGAATACAACCATCACTGTAATGAATGAGTACAACCATCACTGTAATGAATGAATACAACCATCACTGTAATGAATGAATACAACCATCACTGTAATGAATGAGGACAACCATCACTGTAATGAATGAGGACAACCATCACTGTAATGAATGAGGACAACCATCACTGTAATGAATGAGTACAACCATCACTGCAGCTGGAATGAATGAGGACAACCATCACTGCAGCTGTAATGAATGAGTACAACCATCACTGCAGCTGTAATGAATGAGGACAACCATCACTGCAGCTGTAATGAATGAGGACAACCATCACTGTAATGAATGAGGACAACCATCACTGCAGCTGTAATGAATGAGTACAACCATCACTGTAATGAATGAGTACAACCATCACTGCAGCTGTAATGAATGAGGACAACCATCACTGTAATGAATGAGGACAACCATCACTGCAGCTGTAATGAATGAGTATGGCAATGTGTTCCAATAAGATTGGCTGTTTTTATTAGAGGCTTGTCTTTTTAATGAAGTGGAATATTTCACGGTCTCTGGTCATAGGAGGAGGGACGGCGTCCCCTTTCCTCAGCGGAGGGACGGCGTCCCCTTTCCTCAGCGGAGGGACGGCGTCCCCTTTCCTCAGCGGAGGGACGGCGTCCCCTTTCCTCAGCGGAGGGACGGCGTCCCCTTTCCTCAGCGGAGGGACGGCGTCCCCTTTCCTCAGCGGAGGGAAGGTGAGTCAGGTGAGAGGCAGCCTCACCACTGATCCCTCCCTCAGACTGAGCATCAGACGGAGCCCGTCAGTCCAGTAACTCAGCTGGGTCTCACAAGTAATATAACTAATGATCTATTACCACTGTGATCATATAGTGCATTCAGAAAGTATTCGGACCCCTTGACTTTTTACGACAACAAAATTAACGTTACAGCCTTATTCTAAAATGGATTCAATTGTTTCCCCCCTCAACATCACATTTCCATAAGTATTCAGACCCTTTACTCAGTACTTTGGTGAAGCACCTTTTGGCAGTGATTACAGCCTCGAGTCTTCTTGGGTATGATGCTACAAGCTTGGCACACCTGTATTTGGAGAGTTCCTCCCATTCTTCTCTGCATATCCTCTCAAGCTCTGTCAGGTTGGATGGGGAGCGTTGCTGCACAGCTATTTTCAGGTCTCTCCAGATATGCTCGATCGGGTTCAAGTCCAGGTTCTGGCTGGGCCACTTCAGGGACTTGTCCCGAAGCCACTCCTGTGTTGTCTTGGCTGTGTGTTTAGGCTTGTTGTCCTGTTGGAAGGTGAACCGTCGCCCTTGTCTGAGGTCCTGAGCGCTCTGGAGCAGATTTGCATCAAGGATCTCTCTGTACTTTGCTCTGTTCATGTTTCCAGGTCGCAATTGTAAATGAGAACTTGTTCAACTTGCCTACCTGGTTAAATAAAAAGGTGAAATTTAAATTTAAAAATCCCTCGAATCCTGACTAGTCTCCCAGTCCCTGCCGCTGAAAAACATCCCCACAGCATGATGGTGCCACCACCACCACCACGCTTCACCGTCGGGATGGTGCCACCACCACCACGCTTCACCGTCGGGATGGTGCCACCACCACCACGCTTCACCGTCGGGATGGTGCCACCACCACCACGCTTCACCGTCGGGATGGTGCCACCACCACCACGCTTCACCGTCGGGATGGTGCCACCACCACCACGCTTCACCATCGGGATGGTGCCACCACCACCACGCTTCACCGTCGGGATGGTGCCACCACCACCACGCTTCACCGTCGGGATGGTGCCAGGTTTCTTCCAGACAATCAATTTAATTTACCACCGGTGGACTCCAAATTAAAAAACATCTGAAGGATGATCAATGGGAACAGGATGCACCTGAGCTCAATTTCAAGTCTCATAGAAAAGGGTCTGACTACTTATGTAAATAAGGCATTGGCAAATACATTTAGAAAACGCGTTTTGTCATTATGGGGTGTGTAGATTGAGGGGGTAAAAACATTTTAATCCATGTCTGAAAAGGCTGAAACGTAACAATGTGAGAAAAAGTCAAGGGGTCTGAATACTTTCCGAATGCCCTGTATACAAATTAAAAATATAAATGGTATGAGAAGAACAACACTGGTAGGGCAATTCACAGACAATATGCAGTCATAATGTATTTGGCCTACTGCACAAACCTTATTGCTCTAGATCTGTTTTTAAAATGGTTAACGTTGCAACAGCTCACACTTTTTAAGTCCTGTTTTTCAAAAAAACACATCCGAGTGGTAGAGCTCTGCTTTTTGGGACTCAAAGTGATCTGGACTCAGAAAAGGTTGGTGACCTTAGATCACCTCACACTTGTGGAGAGAAGAGGAGATTCTAGTGGGCAGTATACCATCTACTGGTGTATTTGGAAATAGCCACAGGATGGTTTTTCAATGCATTAGAAATATTTGTAGCCATTTTTTTTTATTTTAAGTAAATACGTGCAATGCATTAGGATGTAAAGCAGAATCCAATCATATCTCACCTGTCACATTATGAAGTTAGTTCCCCAGCACAGTTGAGACAGTCACGTGTTCGTTCGTAAAACGGGAGAAAGCAGGAGAATGAAAAAGCAAGGTCTTTTTTTGGGGCAAAAAGACACTTGGCCATAATTTTTTAAATGTTTAGTTCTATCATAGAAAGAATATAGCCAGCTACATTTCCTAATGTTTTGCTTAAAGTTAGACTTGCATTTTACCGGTGAAAAGTAGGCTGGCTACGCTGACAAAACTACCTGAGTAGCTCCACATCAGTCAGTGCTGTCTGCTGATAGAATGATGGAGAACAGTAGCTACACATCAGAGTGCTGTGCTTACCCACCTGGCATAACAATCCCTCAATGGACCTTACCCACCTGGCATAACAATCCCTCAATGGACCTTACCCACCTGGCATAACAATCACTCAATGGAACTTACCGGTCGTCAGGTTTTTGAGTGCAGTTGAAAGTTTCTCAATGGCATAACATTTAGCATCCAAAGACCTGACGAGATTGTCCAGCACATTGATAGGATGAGGCGCGCTCAGGAAGCTTCGGACTTCCACGTTGGCCTGTAGGAATTCAGAAACGTGTCAGTATTGGGAACTTTTATTACAAAATATAGCTTCTATGGATAAGTTACCCAACAAAGACAGAGTTAGGTAAATAAGTCTGAAAATATAGTTTACCAAGCTAGACATGACTAAACCATGGAAGAAGCTAAGCTACACTAAATCTACCTTAAGAGAAATATAGTTTACGTAACTAGTTACTTTGGGGGAAAAAAGTAGATCACTACATCCAAACAACTTTGTGAATAAATGTGACACAGTGAATACCTACAGTGCCTTCAGAAAGTATTCAGACCCCTTGACTTATTCCCCGTTCTGTTGTGTTACAGCCCTGAATTCAAAAACAGTTCTCACCCATCTACACCCCATAATGAAAACATGTTTTTAGAACATTTTACAGAAATCTCATTTACGTAAGCATTCACACCCGTGTCTTTCTGGGTAAGTCTCTGAGAGTGACTACAGCTGGGAGTCTTTCTGGGTAAGTCTCTGAGAGTGACTACAGCTGGGAGTCTTTCTGGGTAAGTCTATGAGTTTTGCACACCTGGATTGTAAAATATTTGCACATTATTATTTTTTGCATTATTCAAGCTCCGTCAAGTTGGTTGTTGATCAATGCTAGACAGCCAATTTCATGTCTTGCCAAAGATTGTCAAGCCGATTTAAGTAAAAAATTTAAATATGCCACTTAGAAACATTCAATGTTGTCTTTTGGAAGTACAGTTGAAGTCGGAAGTTTACATACACCTTAGCCAAATACATTTAAACTCAGTTTCACAATTCCTGACATTTAATCCTAGTAAAAATTCCCTGTCCTAGGTCAGTTAGGATCACCACTTTATTTTAAGAATGTGAAATGTCAGTATAATAGCAGAGAGAATGATTTATTTCAGCTTTTATTTCTTTCATCACATTCCCAGTGGGTCAGAAGTTTACATACACTCAATTAGTATTTGGACCCCGATGTCTTGCTCCCAGACAAACTAAACAACTACTTTGCTCGCTTTGAGGACAATACAGTGCCACTGACACGGCCCGCTACCAAAACCTGCGGACTCTTCTTCACCGCAGTCAACGTGAGTAAAACATTTAAACGTTTTAACCCTCGCAAGGCTGCAGGCGGCATCCCTAGCCGCGTCCTCAGAGCATGCGCAGACCCGCTGGCTGGTGTGTTTACGGACATATGCAATGATAAATCGATGACCATATCGGAAGATATTAGCTATTAATGCCAACATCGGCATGATGTCTGGTTTAACGCTGATGTGCAAAACCGATGTCGAAGTTGACGTGCAAACTAGACGTCGACCGATAATGATTTTTCAACGTAGACCAAAAAAAAGCCGATCCCGATTTAAAAAATAAAAAAAAGGTTGATTTATATTTGTGATAATGACAATTACAACAACACTGAACAAACACTTATTTTAACTTAATATAATACATCAAAATAAATTTAGCCTCAAATAAATAATAAAACATGTTGGTTTAAATAATGCAAAAACAAAGTGTTGGGTAAGAAAGTGCAATATGATCCATGTAAGAAAGCTAACGTTTAAGTTCCTTGCTCAGAACTTGAGAACATGTGAAAGCTGGTGGTTCCTTTTATCATGAGTCTTCAATATTCCCAGGTAAGAAGTTTTAGGTTGTAGTTATTATAGGACTATTTCCCTCTATACCATTTGTATTTCATTAACCTTTGACTATTGGATGTTCTTATAGGCACTTTAGTATTGCCAGTGTAACAGTATAGCTTCCGTCCCTCTCCTCGCCCCTACCTGGGCTCGAACCAGGAACACACCGACAACAGCCACCCTCGAACCAGGAACACACCGACAACAGCCACCCTCGAACCAGGAACACACCGACAACAGCCACCCTCGAAATACGAGCCTTTGGTCATTAATATGGTACAATCCGGAAACTTTAATTTCGAAAACGTTTATTCTGTCAGTGACAGAACCGTTCCGTATTTTATCTAACGGGTGGCTTCCATCAGTCTAAATATTCCTGTTACATTGCACAACCTTCAATGTTATGTCATAATTACGTAAAATTCTGGCAAATTAGTTCGCAACGAGCCAGACGGCCCAAACTGTTGCATATACCCTGACACTGCGTGCAATGAACGCAAGAGAAGTGACAATTTCACCTGGTTAATATTGCCTGCTAACCTGGATTTATTTTAGCTAGATATGCAGGTTAAAAAATATATACCTCTGTGTATTGAGTTTATGGTTAGGTACAGTCGTGCAATGATTATGCTTTTTTCGCAAATGTGCTTTTGTTAAATCATCCCCCGTTTGGTGAAGTTGGCTGTCTTTGTTAGGAAGAAATAGTCTTCACACAGTTCGCAACGAGCCAGGAGGCCCAAACTGCTGCATATACCCTGACTCTGTTGCAAGAGAAGCGACACAATTACCTGAGTTAAAAGAATTTCATGTTAGCAGGCAATATTAACTAAAGATGCAGGTTTAAAAATATATACTTGTGTATTGATTTTAAGAAAGGCATTGATGTTTATGGTTAGGTACACGTTGGAGCAACGACAGTCCTTTTCGCGAATACGCACCGCATCGATTATATGCAACGCAGGACACGCTAGATAAACTAGTAATATCATCAACCATGTGCAGTTAACTAGTGATTATAATTGATTGACTGATTGATTGTTGTTTATAAGATAGGTTTAATGCTAGCTGGCAACTTACCTTGGCTTCTTACTGCATTTGCGTAACAGGAGTGGAGTGCAACGTAAAGCAGGTGGTTAGAGCGTTGGACTAGTTAACCGTAAGGTTGCCAGATTGTCAGCTCTGCGATTCAAGGTACAAATCTGTCGTTCTGCCCCTGAACAGGCAGTTAACCCACTGTTCCCAGGCCATCATTGAAAACAAGAATGTGTTCTTAACTGACTTGCCTAGTTAAATAAAGGTGTAAAAAATTTAATAAAATGTTTAAAATGGTCTTTAAAAAAAAAAAAAATTACAAAAAAAAAAATTTATCGGCCAAATCGGTGTCCAAAAATATTAATTTTCGGTTGTTATGAAAAATCGGTCGACCTCTAGTGCGTGCCTATATTAACATAGCTAGATGACGTGATGACGCCACGAAAAATGTTGTTCTATACGTTCAACACAGCATTCCTGAACTAGCCCACAACGTCTGCTGTGTGGATCGAGTCGTCAACATGTCGAGCAGTCGCTTGAAAGACTAACAGAACTTCAGTGAGACAACTCAAAAGGAGAAATCCATTAAAGTCAAGATAATGGAATTCATTGCCCTTGACAATCCACCATTCTCTGTTGTGGGTGGTGTTGGCTTTCGCCAACTAGTCGAGCACCGGGAACACACGATCAAGTAGGTGCTATTTTTCAGATGTCGCCCTACCGGAGTTACACAGTATTGTTGTATTGAAGTACTGGGGGATTTGAAAAGTCATCAATCGATCAACAATACTTTTAGTAAAAATATGTATTTTAAATGTACAATCTGTAGAAACTATGAGAATAGAAAAGGTTAAGAACTCTTTTTTAAACATCACAGCTGAAAAATATATCAAACAGAAATCCAATATGGATGGGAGGGTTGAATGGAGCCGATGGGCCTGGATGGTGTTGAGAGATGGATGGGAGGGTTGAATGGAGCTGAAGGGACTAATAACAACACGATACCTAATGTACAACATACTGTGTCCGTAAAACATATATAGGTTCAGAACTTTTGTGAAAGAACACAGTTTGAAAGATACGGCAAATAGAAAGGCTAGAGGAAGGACCTCAGTAATAGATGGTTGAGGGTAGAGGAAGGACCTCAGTAATAGATGGTTGAGGCTAGAGGAAGGACCTCAGTAATAGATGGTTGAGGCTAGAGGAAGGACCTCAGTAATAGATGGTTGAGGGTAGAGGAAGGACCTCAGTAATAGATGGTTGAGGGTAGAGGAAGGACCTCAGTAATAGATGGTTGAGGCTAGAGGAAGGACCTCAGTAATAGATGGTTGAGGGTAGAGGAAGGACCTCAGTAATAGATGGTTGAGGCTAGAGGAAGGACCTCAGTAATAGATGGTTGAGGCTAGAGGAAGGACCTCAGTAATAGATGGTTGAGGCTAGAGGAAGGACCTCAGTAATAGATGGTTGAGGCTAGAGGAAGGACCTCAGTAATAGATGGTTGAGGCTAGAGGAAGGACCTCAGTAATAGATGGTTGAGGCTAGAGGAAGGACCTCAGTAATAGATGGTTGAGGCTAGAGGAAGGACCTCAGTAATAGATGGTTGAGGCTAGAGGAAGGACCTCAGTAATAGCTGGTTGAGGCTAGAGGAAGGACCTCAGTAATAGCTGGTTGAGGCTAGAGGAAGGACCTCAGTAATAGATGGTTGAGGCTAGAGAAAGGACCTCAGTAATAGATGGTTGAGGGTAGAGGAAGGACCTCAGTAATAGATGGTTGAGGGTAGAGGAAGGACCTCAGTAATAGATGGTTGAGGGTAGAGGAAGGACCTCAGTAATAGATGGTTGAGGCTAGAGGAAGGACCTCAGTAATAGCTGGTTGAGGGTAGAGGAAGGACCTCAGTAATAGATGGTTGAGGCTAGAGAAAGGACCTCAGTAATAGATGGTTGAGGCTAGAGGAAGGACCTCAGTAATAGATGGTTGAGGCTAGAGGAAGGACCTCAGTAATAGATGGTTGAGGCTAGAGGAAGGACCTCAGTAATAGATGGTTGAGGCTAGAGGAAGGACCTCAGTAATAGCTGGTTGAGGCTAGAGAAAGGACCTCAGTAATAGATGGTTGAGGCTAGAGGAAGGACCTCAGTAATAGATGGTTGAGGCTAGAGGAAGGACCTCAGTAATAAATCAAATTTTATTTGTCACATACACATGGTTAGCAGATGTTAATGCGAGTGTAGCGAAATGCTTGTGCTTCTAGTTCCGACAATGCAGTAATAACGAGCAAGTAATCTAACTAACAATTCCCCCCCCCCCCCAAAAAACTACTGTCATACACAGTGTAAGGGGATAAAGAATATGTACATAAGGATATATGAATGAGTGATGGTACAGAGCAGCATAGGCAAGATACAGTAGATGATATCGAGTACAGTATATACATATGAGATAAGTATGTAAACCAAGTGGCATAGTTAAAGTGGCTAGTGATACATGTATTACATAAGGATGCAGTCGATGATATAGAGTACAGTATCAACGTATGCATATGAGATGAACAATGTAGGGTAAGTAACATTATATAAGGTAGCATTGTTTAAAGTGGCTAGCGATACATTTACATCATTTCCCATCAATTCCCATGATTAAAGTGGCTGGAGTAGAGTCAGTGTCATTGACAGTGTGTTGGCAGTAGCCACTCAATGTTAGTGGTGGCTGTTTAACAGTCTGATGGCCTTGAGATAGAAGCTGTTTTTCAGTCTCTCGGTCCCAGCTTTGATGCACCTGTACTGACCTCGCCTTCTGGATGGCAGCGGGGTGAACAGGCAGTGGCTCGGGTGGTTGATGTCCTTGATGATCTTTATGGCCTTCCTGTAGCATCGGGTGGTGTAGGTGTCCTGGAGGGCAGGTAGTTTGCCCCCGGTGATGCGTTGTGCAGACCTCACTACCCTCTGGAGAGCCTTACGGTTGAGGGCGGTGCAGTTGCCATACCAGGCGGTGATACAGCCCGCCAGGATGCTCTCGATTGTGCATCTGTAGAAGTTTGTGAGTGCTTTTGGTGACAAGCCGAATTTCTTCAGCCTCCTGAGGTTGAAGAGGCGCTGCTGCGCCTTCCTCACGATGCTGTCTGTGTGAGTGGACCAATTCAGTTTGTCTGTGATGTGTATGCCGAGGAACTTAAAACTTGCTACCCTCTCCACTACTGTTCCATCGATGTGGATGGGGGTGTTCCCTCTGCTGTTTCCTGAAGTCCACAATCATCTCCTTAGTTTTGTTGACGTTGAGTGTGAGGTTATTTTCCTGACACCACACTCCGAGGGCCCTCACCTCCTCCCTGTAGGCCGTCTCGTCGTTGTTGGTAATCAAGCCTACCACTGTTGTGTCGTCCGCAAACTTGATGATTGAGTTGGAGGCGTGCGTGGCCACGCAGTCGTGTGTGAACAGGGAGTACAGGAGAGGGCTCAGAACGCACCCTTGTGGGGCCCCAGTGTTGAGGATCAGCGGGGAGGAGATGTTGTTGCCTACCCTCACCACCTGGGGGCGGCCCGTCAGGAAGTCCAGTACCCAGTTGCACAGGGCGGGGTCGAGACCCAGGGTCTCGAGCTTGATGACGAGCTTGGAGGGTACTATGGTGTTGAATGCCGAGCTGTAGTCGATGAACAGCATTCTCACATAGGTATTCCTCTTGTCCAGATGGGTTAGGGCAGTGTGCAGTGTGGTTGAGATTGCATCGTCTGTGGACCTATTTGGGCAGTAAGCAAATTGGAGTGGGTCAAGGGTGTCAGGTAGGGTGGAGGTGATATGGTCCTTTACTAGTCTCTCAAAGCACTTCATGATGACGGATGTGAGTGTTACGGGGCGGTAGTCGTTTAGCTCAGTTACCTTAGCTTTCTTGGGAACAGGAACAATGGTGGCCCTCTTGAAGCATGTGGGAACAGCAGACTGGTATAGGGATTGATTGAATATGTCCGTAAACACACCGGCCAGCTGGTCTGCGCATGCTCTGAGGGCGCGGCTGGGGATGCCGTCTGGGCCTGCAGCCTTGCGAGGGTTAACACGTTTAAATGTCTTACTCACTTCGGCTGCAGTGAAGGAGAGACCGCATGTTTCCGTTGCAGGCCGTGTCAGTGGCACTGTATTGTCCTCAAAGCGGGCAAAAAGTTATTTAGTCTGCCTGGGAGCAAGACATCCTGGTCCGTGACTGGGCTGGGTTTCTTCCTGTAGTCCGTGATTGACTGTAGACCCTGCCACATACCTCTTGTGTCTGAGCCGTTGAATTGAGATTCTACCTTGTCTCTGTACTGGCGCTTAGCTTGTTTGATAGCCTTGCGGAGGGAATAGCTGCACTGTTTGTATTCAGTCATGTTACCAGACACCTTGCCCTGATTAAAAGCAGTGGTTCGTGCCTTCAGTTTCACACGAATGCTGCCATCAATCCACGGTTTCTGGTTAGGGAATGTTTTAATCGTTGCTATGGGAACGACATCTTCAACGCACGTTCTAATGAACTCGCACACCGTATCAGCGTATTCGTCAATGTTGTTGTCTGACGCAATACGAAACATCTCCCAGTCCACGTGATGGAAGCAGTCTTGGAGTGTGGAGTCAGCTTGGTCGGACCAGCGTTGGACAGACCTCAGCGTGGGAGCTTCTTGTTTTAGTTTCTGTCTGTAGGCAGGGATCAACAAAATGGAGTCGTGGTCAGCTTTTCCGAAAGGGGGCGGGGCAGGGCCTTATATGCGTCGCGGAAGTTAGAGTAACAATGATCCAGGGTCTTTCCACCCCTGGTTGCGCAATCGATATGCTGATAAAATTTAGGGAGTCTTGTTTTCAGATTAGCCTTGTTAAAATCCCCAGCTACAATGAATGCAGCCTCCGGATAAATCGTTTCCAGTTTGCAGAGAGTTAGATAAAGTTCGTTCAGAGCCATCGATGTGTCTGCTTGGGGGGGGATATATACGGCTGTGATTATAATCGAAGAGAATTCTCTTGGTAGATAATGCGGTCTACATTTGATTGTGAGGAATTCTAAAATCAGGTGAACAGAAGGATTTGAGTTCCTGTATGTTTCTTTCATCACACCATGTCACGTTGGCCATAAGACATACGCCCCCGCCCGTCTTCTTACCAGAAAGATGTTTGTTTCTGTCGGCGTGATGCGTGGAGAAACCCGCTGGCTGCACCGCTCGGATTGCGTCTCTCCAGTTAGCCATGTTTCCGTGAAGCAAAGAACGTTACAGTCTCTGATGTCCCTCTGGAATGCTACCCTTGCTCGGATTTCATCAACCTTGTTGTCAAGAGACTGGACATTGGCAAGAAGAATGCTAGGGAGTGGTGCACGATGTGCCCGTCTCCGGAGTCTGACCAGAAGACCGCTTCGTTTCCCTCTTTTTCTGAGTCGTTTTTTTTTTTTGGTCGCTGCATGTGATCCACTCGGTTACACTGGTTGTAAGGCAGAACACAGGATCCGCATCGCGAAAAACATATTCTTGGTCGTACTGATGGTGAGTTGACGCTGATCTTATATTCAGTAGTTCTTCTCGGCTGTATGTAAAGAAACCTAAGATGACCTGGGGTACTAGTGTAAGAAATAACACGTAAAAAAAACAAAAAACTGCATAGTTTCCTAGGAACGCGAAGCGAGGCGGCCATCTCTGTCGGCGCCGGAAGTACTGATGGTTGAGGCTAGAGGAAGGACCTCAGTAATAGATGGTTGAGGGTAGAGGAAGGACCTCAGTAATAGCTGGTTGAGGCTAGAGGAAGGACCTCAGTAATAGCTGGTTGAGGCTAGAGGAAGGACCTCAGTAATAGCTGGTTGAGGGTAGAGGAAGGACCTCAGTAATAGCTGGTTGAGGGTAGAGGAAGGACCTCAGTAATAGCTGGTTGAGGGTAGAGGAAGGACCTCAGTAATAGCTGGTTGAGGGTAGAGGAAGGACCTCAGTAATAGCTGGTTGAGGGTAGAGGAAGGACCTCAGTAATAGCTGGTTGAGGGTAGAGGAAGGACCTCAGTAATAGCTGGTTGAGGGTAGAGGAAGGACCTCAGTAATAGATGGTTGAGGGTAGAGGAAGGACCTCAGTAATAGATGGTTGAGGGTAGAGGAAGGACCTCAGTAATAGATGGTTGAGGGTAGAGGAAGGACCTCAGTAATAGATGGTTGAGGGTAGAGGAAGGACCTCAGTAATAGATGGTTGAGGGTAGAGGAAGGACCTCAGTAATAGATGGTTGAGGGTAGAGGAAGGACCTCAGTAATAGATGGTTGAGGGTAGAGGAAGGACCTCAGTAATAGATGGTTGAGGGTAGAGGAAGGACCTCAGTAATAGATGGTTGAGGGTAGAGGAAGGACCTCAGTAATAGATGGTTGAGGGTAGGAAGGACCTCAGTAATAGATGGTTGAGGGTAGAGGAAGGACCTCAGTAATAGATGGTTGAGGGTAGAGGAAGGACCTCAGTAATAGATGGTTGAGGGTAGAGGAAGGACCTCAGTAATAGATGGTTGAGGCTAGAGGAAGGACCTCAGTAATAGATGGTTGAGGCTAGAGAGGAAGGACCTCAGTAATAGATGGTTGAGGCTAGAGGAAGGACCTCAGTAATAGATGGTTGAGGCTAGAGGAAGGACCTCAGTAATAGATGGTTGAGGGTAGAGGAAGGACCTCAGTAATAGATGGTTGAGGGTAGAGGAAGGACCTCAGTAATAGATGGTTGAGGGTAGAGGAAGGACATCAGTAATAGATGGTTCAACGTGGGTGGGTAAAATGTATAGTATTACCTCTGGTAATATTGGTCATAATGAACCATTTAGACTAGAGACCAGACCTCTGGGTCATATTGAACCGTTTAGACTAGAGACCAGACCTCTGGGTCATGTTGAACCGTTTAGACTAGAGACCAGACCTCTGGTAATATGGTTCATATATATAGTTCATATTGAACCGTTTAGGCTAGAGACCAGACCTCTGGCTACCTAGGTTTGAATTTAGTTCAACCAGTGTGAGGCACAGCGTGCTCCAGACAACTATACAAACCTGTCTCATTCACCAGTCAAACAGTGAGGCACAGCGTGCTCCAGGCAAATATAACAAGCCTCTCTCATTCACCAGTCAAACAGTGTGAGGCACAGCGTGCTCCAGACAAATATAACAAGCCTCTCTCATTCACCAGTCAAACAGTGAGGCACAGCGTGCTCCAGACAAATATAACAAGCCTCTCTCATTCAGTCAAACAGTGTGAGGCACAGCGTGCTCCAAACAAATATTGGCTAGTTATTCTGTCTGTAAAGAAACGAGCGTGGTATCGATTGAGCCTGCTGCAAAGACTGGACTAGAACAAACCACTCTCAAACAGAGCCACGCGTGCCTAACTCATGTGACTTGCGTTGTCTCAAGGTACAAGTCATCCTGAATGAATCAGAATCTGTAGCTAGTCAGTTGGTCAATCTAGTTATTTCCTGTAGACTTATGGGGCCACGTGGTTGTTTTTGTCTGTCTACTTGGCGTTGTGTAGTAGGCCTACTTTGGGATCCTGAGTGGCGCAGCGGTCTAAGGCAATGCATCACAGCTTCCCTGCCCCATCCACCGCTGCCCCCTGGACACTGATCTCTTGGCTACATAGCTGATGCACTCTGGACTGTCCATTAATCACGGTACTCCATTCTGCTTGTTTATGTTTTATCTGTCGGCCCCAGCCGCACTCAGGCTCTGTGTGTAGTTAAGCCGACCCTCCCTGCCTAGTCAACGCCATTTTACCTGCTGTTGTTGTGCTAGCTGATTAGCTGTTGTTGTCTCACCTTCTGTTTTAGCTAGCTCTCCCAATTCCAACACCTGTGATAACTGTATGCCTCGCTGTATGTCTCTCTCAAATGTCAATATGCCTTGTATACTGTTGTTCAGGTTAGTTATCATTGTTTTAGTTCACAATGGAGCCCCTAGTTCCACTCTTCATACCCCTGATACCTCCTTTGTCCCACCTCCCACACATGCGGTGACCTCACCCATTACAACCAGCATGTCCAGTGATACAACCTCTCTCATCATCACTCAGTGCCTGGGCTTACCTCCGCTGTACCCGCACCCCACCATACCCCCGTCTGCGCATTATGCCCTGAATATATTCTACCATGCCCAGAAATCTGCTCCTTTTATTCTCTGTCCCCAACGCTCTAGGCGACCAGTTTTGATAGCCTTTAGCCGCACCCTCATACTACTCCTCCTCTGTTCCTCGGGTGATGTGGAGGTAAACCCAGGCCCTGCATGTCCCCAGGCACCCTCATTTTTTGACTTCTGTGATCAAAAAAGCCTTGGTTTCATGCATGTCAACATCAGAAGCCTCCTCCCTAAGTTTGTTTTACTCACTGCTTTAGCACACTCTGCTAACCCTGATGTCCTTGCCGTGTCTGAATCCTGGCTCAGGAAGGCCACCAAAAAGTCTGAGATTTCCATACCCAACTATAACATTTTCCGTCAAGATAGAACTGCCAAAGCGGGAGGAGTTGCAGTCTACTGCAGAGATATTACTTTGCAGGCTGTCATACTTTCCAGGTCCATACCCAAACAGTTCGAACTACTCATTTTAAAAATTACTCTCTCCAGAGATAAGTCCCTCACTGTTGCCGCCTGCTACCGACCCCCCTCAGCTCCCAGCTGTGCCCTGGACACCATTTGTGAATTGATCGCCCCCCATCTAGCTTCAGAGTTTGTTCTGTTAAGTGACCTAAACTGGGATATGCTTAACACCCCGGCAGTCCTACAATCTAAGCTAGATGCCCTCAATCTCACACAAATCATCAAGGAACCCACCAGGTACAACCCTAACTCTGTAAACAAGGGCACCCTCATAGACGTCATCCTGACCAACTGGCCCTCCAAATACACCTCCGCTGTCTTCAACCCGGATCTCAGCGATCACTGCCTCATTGCCTGTATCCGCTACGGAGAGCCGCAGTCAAACGACCACCCCTCATCACTGTCAAACGCTCCCTAAAACACTTCTGTGAGCAGGCCTTTCTAAATCGACCTGGCACGGGTATCCTGGAAGGACATTGACCTCATCCCGTCAGTTGAGGATGCCTGGTCATTCTTTAAAAGTAACTTCCTCACCATTTTAGATAAGCATGCTCCGTTCAAAAAATGCTGAACTAAGAACAGATATAGCCCCTTGTTCACTCCAGACCTGACTGCCCTCGACCAGCACAAAAACATCCTGTGGTGGACTGCAATAGCATTGAATAGTCCCCGCGATATGCAACTGTTCAGGGAAGTCAGGAACCAATACACGCAGTCAGTCAGGAAAGCTAAGGCCAGCTTCTTCAGGCAGAAATTTGCATCCTGTAGTTCCAACTCCAAAAAGTTCTGGGAAAGTCCATGGAGAACAAGAGCACCTCCTCCCAGCTGCCCACTGCACTGAGGCTCGGTAACACGGCCACCACCGATAAATCCATGATTATCGAAAACTTCAACAAGCATTTCTCAACGGCTGGCCATGCCTTCCTCCTGGCTACTCCAACCTCGGCCAACAGCCGCCACCCCCCCGCAGCTACTCGCCCAAGCCTCTCCAGATTCTCCTTTACCCAAATCCAGATAGCAGATGTTCTGAAAGAGCTGCAAAACCTGGACCCGTACAAATCAGCTGGGCTTGACAATCTGGACCCTCTATTTCAGAAACTATCCGCCGCCATTGTCGCAACCCCTATTACCAGCCTGTTCAACCTCGCTTTCATATCGTCTGAGATCCCCAAAGATTGGAAAGCTGCCGCAGTCATCCCCCGCTTCAAAGGGGGAGACACCCTGGACCCAAACTGTTACAGACCTATATCCATCCTGCCCTGCCCATCTAAGGTCTTCGAAAGCCAAGTCAACAAACAGGTCACTGACCATCTCGAATCCCACCGTACCTTCTCCGCTGTGCAATCTGGTTTCCGAGCCGGTCACGGGTGCACTTCAGCCACGCTCAAGGTACTAAACGATATCATAACCTCCATCGATAAAAGACAGTACTGTGCAGCAGTCTTCATCGACCTTGCCAAGGCTTTCGACTCTGTCAATCACCATATTCTTATCGGCAGACTCAGTAGCCCTGGTTTTTCTGATGATTCTCTGTATATATCAATGATGTTGCTCTTGCTGCGGGTGATTCCCTGATCCACCTCTACGCAGACGACACCATTCTATATACTTCCGGCCCGTCCTTGGACACTGTGCTATCTAACCTCCAAACGAGCTTCAATGCCATACAACACTCCTTCCGTGGCCTCCAACTGCTCTTAAACGCTAGTAAAACCAAATGCATGCTTTTCAACCGTTCGCTGCCTGCACCCGCACGCCTGACTAGCATCACCACCCTGGATGGTTCCGACCTTGAATATGTGGACATCTATAAGTACCTAGGTGTCTGGCTAGACTGCAAACTCTCCTTCCAGACTCATATCAAACATCTCCAATCAAAAATCAAATCTAGAGTCGGCTTTCTATTCCGCAACAAAGCCTCCTTCACTCACGCCGCCAAACTTACCCTAGTAAAACTGACTATCCTACCGATCCTCGACTTCAGCGATGTCATCTACAAAATAGCTTCCAACACTCTACTCAGCAAACTGGATGCAGTTTATCACAGTGCCATCCGTTTTGTCACTAAAGCACCTTATGCCACCCACCACTGCGACTTGTATGCTCTAGTCGGCTGGCCCTCGCTACATATTCGTAGCCAGACCCACTGGCTCCAGGTCATCTACAAGTCCATGCTAGGTAAAGCTCCGCCTTATCTCAGTTCACTGGTCACGATGGCAACACCCACCCGTAGCACGCGCTCCAGCAGGTGCATCTCACTGATCATCCCTAAAGCCAACACCTCATTTGGCCGCCTTTCGTTCCAGTTCTCTGCTGCCTGTGACTGGAACGAATTGCAAAAATCGCTCAAGTTGGAGACTTTTATCTCCCTCACCAACTTCAAACATCTGCTATCTGAGCAGTTAACCGATCGCTGCAGCTGTACATAGTCTACCGGTAAATAGCCCACCCATTTTTACCTACCTCATCCCCATACTGTTTTTATTTATTTACTTGCTCTTTTGCACACCAATATCTCTACCTGTACATGACCATCTGATCATTTATCACTCCAGTGTTAATCTGCAAAATTGTAATTATTCACCTACCTCCTCATGCCTTTTGCACACAATGTATATAGACTCTTTTTTTTCTACTGTGTTATTGACTTGTTAATTGTTTACTCCATGTGTAACTCTGTTGTCTGTTCACACTGCTATGCTTTATCTTGGCCAGGTCGCAGTTGCAAATGAGAACTTATTCTCAACTAGCCTACCTGGTTAAATAAAGGTGTTCTCAACTAGCCTACCTGGTTAAATAAAGGTGAAATAAAAAATAAATAAAAAATAAAAGTGCTAGAGCTGTCACTACAGACCCGGGTTCGATCCCGGGCTGTATCACAACCGGCCGTAATCGGGAGTCACGTCGGCCAGTGCACAACTGGCCCAGGGTCGTCCAGGGTCGTCCAGGGTAGGCCATCGTTGTAAATAATTATTTGTTCTTAACTGACTCGCCTAGTTAAATAAAGTACTTTGTAAGTATAATTATTTAATTGCTGATGACTGTCTGTATCCAAGCCCATACTTGCCATTATTATATCATTTCGAAAATGCATGTTTACTGAGCAACAGATCATTAGAAAATAAAATTACAAATGTCGATTGTTCAAATGGTGTGGCGTAAAGTGTCGGGAGAGAAGTTGAACTCCTCTCTAAAGTGAAACGTTTGGGAGCAAGCGAATTAGCCAACCTTCACCTACAAATCAACCTTCACCTACAAATCAACCTTCACCTACAAATCAACCTTCACCTACAAATCAACCTTCACCTACAAATCAACCTTCACCTACAAATCAACCTTCACCTACAAATCAACCTTCACCTACAAATCAACCTTCACCTACAAATCAACCTTCACCTACAAATCAACCTTCACCTACAAATCAACCTTCACCTAAATCAGTGTCTGGAATAAATGATGACAATAGTAACCAACCACACATTGGGCTATTCAGACTATTTAGTTGATCATTCAATAGGACTAAATCGTGCATTTTCTTCTGTCGGGGTCGTTTATTTTTGAACATTGTATGGGAATAAGTGAAGGAACATAATGATGCGCTCTGATATGTTCTTGAGCAGTAAAGCGCACTACCGGGTTTCCAATCACGACTATGACGAGTTAGGCACACCCGGAGTAGTTCACTACTACCCAAAACTGCCTAAAAGTTCACTAACCAACTACCACATTCATTACCTTACAACCTAGTTATCATTCAAATAGTAAGTCATGATTGAACGTTTAAATCACAGACCAAATGGGACATTTACCAGTATATTTAGCTCAATCTAGTTGACTAGGTAGCTGGGCCACAACTCTTAATTCACACGTTTCCAGCTAGTGTTAGCATAGCCAGCTAGTTCAATCATGCTTTGCTGTCTACCGATGGAGCTATTGAACTAGCTGTAGTTAGCCAATTACCTTTTCGGTTAAACGTCGTAGTTGTTTGTCCAGTGTATTCCTGGCGTCCTCCAAGACGAGCAGTTTGTACATTATACATCTTTTGGTGACATTGAGGTCGGTGGGAAGCCACACAGGACTCTGCTGCAGCGGCATTATAGTGACTGATGAGGCTGGACCAAAACGTTTGATTTGAGAATGTAATCTGACAGCGTGTCACTTCATTTTATTCTTCTTTGAGGTTTAATGGCGGCGTGGCCGAAATTATGGGTGCGTTCGATAATTGCCTCCAGTGGATCAGAGTGTGCTCTGGGTCATAGGTCAATTCAGAGAGCACACTGTCGAAAACAAAAAATATAAGCATCATGCAACAATTTCAAAGGTTTTAATAAGTTACAGTTCATATAAGGGAATCAGTCAGTTGAAATAAATAAATTAGGCTCTAATCTATTGATTTCACATGACTGGGAATACAGATATGCATGTGTTGGTCACAAATAAAATAAAAAATGTAGGGGCATGGATCAGAAAACCGGTCAGTATCTGGTGTGACCTCTATTAAACATAAAACATTTCCATCAGTATTCAGACCCTTTACTCAGTATTTTGTTGAAGCATCGTTGGCAGCGATTACAGCCTCTGGTCTTCTTGGGTATGACGGTACAAGCTTGGCACACCTGTATTTGGGGAGTTTCTCCCATTCTTCTCTGCAGATCCTCTCAAGCTCTGTTAGGTTGGATGGGGAGCGTCGCTGCAGAGCTATTTTCAGGTCTCTCCAGAGATGTTAGATCGGGTTCAAGTCCGGGCTCTGGCTGGGACACTCAAGGACATTCAGAGACTTGTCCCGAAGCCACTCCTGCGCCCCAGTTTTAGGTCCTGAGCAATCTGGTGCAGGTTTGCATCAAAGATCTCTACTTTGCTCCGATCATCCTTCCCCTCGATCCTGACTAGTCTTCTAGTCCCTGGGAGCATGATGCTGCCACCACCATGCTTTACCATAGGTATGGTGCCAGGTGTCCTCCAGACGTGATGCTTGGCTTTCAGGCCAAAGAGTTCAATCTTAGTTTCATCAGACTAGAGAATCTTGTTTCTCATGGTCTGCGAGTCTTTAGGTGCCTTTTAGCAAACTCCAAGCAGCCTGTCATGTGCCTTTTATTGAGGAGTGGCTTCCATCTGGCCACTCTACCATAAAGGCCTGATTGGTGGAGTGCTGCAGAGATAGTTGTCCTTCTGGAAGGTTCTCCCATCTCTACAGAAGAACTCTGGAGCTCTGTCAGTGTGACCATCGGGTTCTTGTTTACCTTCCTGACAAAGGCCCTTCTTCCCTGATCACTCACTTTGGCCGGGTGGAGTCTTGGCGATTCCAAACTTCTTCCATTTAAGAATGATGGAGGCTAATGTGTTCTTTGGGACCTTCAAGGATGCAGAAATGTTTTGGTACCCTTCCCCAGATCTGTGCCTCGACACAATCATGTCTGGGAGCTCTACGGACAATTCCTTCGACCTCATGGTTTGGTTTTTGCTCTGACATGCACTGTCAACTGTGGGACCTTATATAAACCGGTGTGTGCCTTTCCAAATCATGTCCAATCAATTGAATTTACCACAGGTGGACTCCAATGAAGTTGTAGAAACATCTCAAGGATGATCAATGGAAACAGGAAGCACCTGAGCTTAATTTCGAGTCTCATAGCAAGGGGTCTGAATACTTATGTAAATAAGGTAAAACAATTTTGCAAAAATGACTCTGGACTCTTGACATTCCGGACTCTGACATTCCGGACTCTGACATTCCGGACTCTGACATTCCGGACTCTGACATTCCGGACTCTGACATTCCGGACTCTGACATTCCGGACTCTGACATTGCTCGTTCTGGTATTTGTTCATTATTTGTTTTACTTTTTGGATGATGCGGAGCTACTGTTGGAGAAACACAAGAATTTCGCTGTACCTACGATACCATTTGCAAATCTGTACACGCGATCAATAAACTTTAAACAATAAACTTTGTATTTATCACATGCGTTGATACAACAGGTGTAGGTAGACCTTTAAGTGAAATGCTTACTTATAAGCTATTTCAGAGATATCATACAGCTCACACTTTTTAGTTATTTAATTGTATATTTTATTTAACCTTCATTTAACCTTTATTTAAACTTTATTTAACGAGGCAAGTCAGTTAAGAACAAATTCTTATTTGCAATGACGGCCTAGGAACAGTGGGTTAACTGGCCTAGGAACAGTGGGTTAACTGGCCTAGGAACAGTGGGTTAACTGTCTGAACAGGCAAAAGGCCTCCTGCGGGGACGGGGGCGGGATTTAAAATAACAATACATGAAATACAAATATAGGACAAAACACGACAAGAGAGTCTAGGAACAGTGGGTTAACTGGCCTAGGAACAGTGGGTTAACTGCCTGAACAGGCAAAACACTACATAAAAGAGACACAAAACACGACAAGAGAGACAACACAGCACTACATAAAGAGAGACAACACAGCACTACATAAAGAGAGACAACACAGCACTACATAAAGAGAGACAACACAGCACTACATAAAGAGAGACAACACAGCACTACATAAAGAGAGACACCACACACTACATAAAGAGAGACACCACAGCACTACATAAAGAGAGACAACACAGCACTACATAAAGAGAGACAACACAGCACTACATAAAGAGAGACAACACAGCACTACATAAAGAGAGACAACACAGCACTACATAAAGAGAGACAACACAGCACTACATAAAGAGAGACACCACAACACTACATAAAGAGAGACACCACAACACTACATAAAGAGAGACAACACAGCACTACATAAAGAGAGACAACACAGCACTACATAAAGAGAGACAACACAGCACTACATAAAGAGAGACAACACAGCACTACATAAAGAGAGACAACACAGCACTACATAAAGAGAGACAACACAGCACTACATAAAGAGAGACACCACAACACTACATAAAGAGAGACAACACAACACTACATAAAGAGAGACAACACAACACTACATAAAGAGAGACACCACAACACTACATAAAGAGAGACACCACAACACTACATAAAGAGAGACAACACAACACTACATAAAGAGAGACAACACAACACTACATAAAGAGAGACACCACAACACTACATAAAGAGAGACAACACAACACTACATAAAGAGAGACAACACAACACTACATAAAGAGAGACACCACAACACTACATAAAGAGAGACACCACAACACTACATAAAGAGAGACAACACAACACTACATAAAGAGAGACACCACAACACTACATAAAGAGAGACAACACAACACTACATAAAGAGAGACAACACAACACTACATAAAGAGAGACAACACAACACTACATAAAGAGAGACACCACAACACTACATAAAGAGAGACAACACAACACTACATAAAGAGAGACAACACAACACTACATAAAGAGAGACAACACAACACTACATAAAGAGAGACAACACAACACTACATAAAGAGAGACAACACAACACTACATAAAGAGAGACAACACTACATAAAGAGAGACACCACAACACTACATAAAGAGAGACAACACAACACTACATAAAGAGAGACACCACAACACTACATAAAGAGAGACAACACAACACTACATAAAGAGAGACAACACAACACTACATAAAGAGAGACACCACAGCACTACATAAAGAGAGACAACACAACACTACATAAAGAGAGACAACACAACACTACATAAAGAGAGACAACACAACACTACATAAAGAGAGACAACACAACACTACATAAAGAGAGACAACACAACACTACATAAAGAGAGACAACACAACACTACATAAAGAGAGACAACACAACACTACATAAAGAGAGACACCACAGCACTACATAAAGAGAGACAACACAACACTACATAAAGAGAGACAACACAACACTACATAAAGAGAGACAACACAGCACTACATAAAGAGAGACAACACAACACTACATAAAGAGAGACAACACAACACTACATAAAGAGAGACAACACAACACTACATAAAGAGAGACAACACAACACTGCATAAAGAGAGACAACACAGCACTACATAAAGAGAGACAACACAACACTACATAAAGAGAGACAACACTACACTACATAAAGAGAGACAACACAGCACTACATAAAGAGAGACAACACAACACTACATAAAGAGAGACACCACAGCACTACATAAAGAGAGACAACACAACACTACATAAAGAGAGACAACACTACACTACATAAAGAGAGACAACACAGCACTACATAAAGAGAGACAACACAACACTACATAAAGAGAGACAACACAACACTACATAAAGAGAGACAACACTACACTACATAAAGAGAGACAACACAGCACTACATAAAGAGAGACAACACAACACTACATAAAGAGAGACAACACAACACTACACTACATAAAGAGAGACAACACAACACAACACTACATAAAGAGAGACAACACAACACTACACTACATAAAGAGAGACAACACAGCACTACATAAAGAGAGACAACACTACATAAAGAGAGACAACACTACATGAAGAGAGACAACACAACACTACATAAAGAGAGACAACACAACACTACATAAAGAGAGACAACACTACATAAAGACAGACAACACTACATAAAGAGAGACAACACAACACTACATAAAGAGAGACAACACAACACTACATAAAGAGAGACACCACAACATAAAGAGAGACAACACAACACTACATAAAGAGAGACAACACAACACTACATAAAGAGAGACAACACAACACTACATAAAGAGAGACAACACAACACTACATAAAGAGAGACAACACTACACTACATAAAGAGAGACAACACAGCACTACATAAAGAGAGACAACACAACACTACATAAAGAGAGACACCACAGCACTACATAAAGAGAGACAACACAACACTACATAAAGAGAGACAACACTACACTACATAAAGAGAGACAACACAGCACTACATAAAGAGAGACAACACAACACTACATAAAGAGAGACAACACAACACTACATAAAGAGAGACAACACTACACTACATAAAGAGAGACAACACAGCACTACATAAAGAGAGACAACACAACACTACATAAAGAGAGACAACACAACACTACACTACATAAAGAGAGACAACACAACACAACACTACATAAAGAGAGACAACACAACACTACACTACATAAAGAGAGACAACACAGCACTACATAAAGAGAGACAACACAACACTACATAAAGAGAGACAACACAACACTACATAAAGAGAGACAACACTACACTACATAAAGAGAGACAACACAGCACTACATAAAGAGAGACAACACAACACTACATAAAGAGAGACACCACAGCACTACATAAAGAGAGACAACACAACACTACATAAAGAGAGACAACACAACACTACATAAAGAGAGACAACACAACACTACATAAAGAGAGACAACACAACACTACATAAAGAGAGACACCACAGCACTACATAAAGAGAGACAACACAACACTACATAAAGAGAGACAACACAACACTACATAAAGAGAGACAACACAACACTACATAAAGAGAGACAACACAACACTACATAAAGAGAGACAACACAACACTACATAAAGAGAGACAACACAACACTACATAAAGAGAGACAACACAACACTACATAAAGAGAGACAACACAACACTACATAAAGAGAGACAACACAACACTACATAAAGAGAGACAACACTACATAAAGAGAGACAACACAACACTACATAAAGAGAGACAACACTACATAAAGAGAGACAACACTACATAAAGAGAGACAACACAACACTACATAAAGAGAGACAACACTACATAAAGAGAGACAACACAACACTACATAAAGAGAGACAACACAACACTACATAAAGAGAGACAACACAACACGACATAAAGAGAGACACCACAACACTACATAAAGAGAGACAACACAACACTACATAAAGAGAGACAACACAACACTACATAAAGAGAGACAACACTACATAAAGAGAGACAACACAACACTACATAAAGAGAGACACCACAACACTACATAAAGAGAGACAACACAACACTACATAAAGAGAGACAACACAACACTACATAAAGAGAGACAACACTACATAAAGAGAGACAACACAACACTACATAAAGAGAGACACCACAACACTACATAAAGAGAGACAACACAACACTACATAAAGAGAGACAACACAACACTACATAAAGAGAGACAACACAACACTACATAAAGAGAGACAACACAACACTACATAAAGAGAGACAACACAACACTACATAAAGAGAGACAACACAACACTACATAAAGAGAGACAACACAACACTACATAAAGAGAGACACCACAACACTACATAAAGAGAGACAACACAACACTACATAAAGAGAGACAACACAACACTACATAAAGAGAGACAACACAACACTACATAAAGAGAGACAACACAACACTACATAAAGAGAGACAACACAACACTACATAAAGAGAGACAACACAACACTACATAAAGAGAGACAACACAACACTACATAAAGAGAGACAACACAACACTACATAAAGAGAGACAACACAACACTACATAAAGAGAGACAACACAACACTACATAAAGAGAGACAACACAGCACTACATAAAGAGAGACAACACAACACTACATAAAGAGAGACAACACAACACTACATAAAGAGAGACAACACAACACTACATAGAGAGAGACAACACAACACTACATAAAGAGAGACCACAACACTACATAAAGAGAGACAACACAACACTACATAAAGAGAGACAACACTACATAGAGACTCAACACTACATAAAGAGAGACAACACAACGCTACATAAAGAGAGACAACACAACACTACATAAAGAGAGACAACACAACACTACATAAAGTGAGACCCCACAACACTACATAAAGAGAGAAACTACAACACTATATAAAGAGACACAACGCTACATAAAGAGAGACAACACAACACTACATAAAGAGAGACAACACTACATAAAGAGAGACAACACAACACTACATAAAGAGAGACAACACAACACTACATAAAGAGAGACAACACAACACTACATAAAGAGAGACAACACAACACTACATAAAGAGAGACAACACAACACTACATAAAGAGAGACAACACAACACTACATAAAGAGAGACAACACAACACTACATAAAGAGAGACAACACAACACTACATAAAGAGAGACACCACAACACTACATAAAGAGAGACACCACAACACTACATAAAGAGAGACACCACAACACTACATAAAGAGAGACCTGAGACAACACTACATAAAGAGAGACAACACAACACTACATAAAGAGAGACAACACAACACTACATAAAGAGAGACAACACAACACTACATAAAGAGAGACAACACAACATTACATAAAGAGAGACAACACAACACTACATAAAGAGAGACAACACAACATTACATAAAGAGAGACCTGAGACAACACAACATTACATAAAGAGAGACAACACAACACTACATAAAGAGAGACAACACAACACTACATAAAGAGAGACAACACAACACTACATAAAGAGAGACAACACAACACTACATAAAGAGAGACAACACAACATTACATAAAGAGAGACAACACAACACTACATAAAGAGAGACAACACAACACTACATAAAGAGAGACAACACAACACTACATAAAGAGAGACAACACAACACTACATAAAGAGAGACAACACAACACTACATAAAGAGAGACAACACAACACTACATAGAGAGAGACAACACAACACTACATAAAGAGAGACAACACAACACTACATAAAGAGAGACAACACAACACTACATAGAGAGAGACAACACAACACTACATAAAGAGAGACACCACAACACAACATAAAGAGAGACAACACAACACTACATAAAGAGAGACAACACAACACTACATAAAGAGAGACAACACAACACTACATAAAGAGAGACAACACAACACTACATAAAGAGAGACAACACAACACTACATAAAGAGAGACAACACAACACTACATAAAGAGAGACAACACAACACTACATAAAGAGAGACACCACAACACTACATAAAGAGAGACAACACAACACTACATAAAGAGAGACAACACAACACAACATAAAGAGAGACAACACAACACTACATAAAGAGAGACAACACAACACTACATAAAGAGAGACAACACAACACTACATAAAGAGAGACAACACAACACTACATAAAGAGAGACAACACAACACTACATAAAGAGAGACAACACAACACTACATAAAGAGAGACAACACAACACGACATAAAGAGAGACAACACAACACGACATAAAGAGAGACAACACAACACGACATAAAGAGAGACAACACAACATGACATAAAGAGAGACAACACAACACTACATAAAGAGACACCACAACAGTACATAAAGAGAGACAACACAACACGACATAAAGAGAGACAACACAACAGGACATAAAGAGAGACAACACAACACTACATAAAGAGAGACAACACAGCACTACATAAAGAGAGACAACACAACACTACATAAAGAGAGACAACACAGCACTACATAAAGAGAGACAACACAACACTACATAAAGAGAGACAACACAGCACTACATAAAGAGAGACAACACAACACTACATAAAGAGAGACAACACAGCACTACATAAAGAGAGACAACACAACACTACATAAAGAGAGACAACACAACACTACATAAAGAGAGACAACACAGCACTACATAAAGAGAGACACCACAGCACTACATAAAGAGAGACAACACAACACTACATAAAGAGAGACAACACAACACTACATAAAGAGAGACAACACAACACTACATAAAGAGAGACAACACAACACTACATAAAGAGAGACAACACAACACTACATAAAGAGAGACAACACAACACTACATAAAGAGAGACAACACAACACTACATAAAGAGAGACAACACAACACTACATAAAGAGAGACAACACAACACGACATAAAGAGAGACAACACAACATGACATAAAGAGAGACAACACAACACTACATAAAGAGAGACACCACAACAGTACATAAAGAGAGACAACACAACACGACATAAAGAGAGACAACACAACAGGACAAGATAGACAACACAACACTACATAAAGAGAGACAACACAACACTACATAAAGAGAGACAACACAACACTACATAAAGAGAGACAACACAGCACTACATAAAGAGAGACAACACAACACTACATAAAGAGAGACAACACAGCACTACATAAAGAGAGACAACACAACACTACATAAAGAGAGACAACACAGCACTACATAAAGAGAGACAACACAACACTACATAAAGAGAGACAACACAACACTACATAAAGAGAGACAACACAGCACTACATAAAGAGAGACAACACAACACTACATAAAGAGAGACAACACAACACTACATAAAGAGAGACAACACAGCACTACATAAAGAGAGACAACACAACACCACATAAAGAGAGACAACACAACACTACATAAAGAGAGACAACACAACACCACATAAAGAGAGACAACACAACACCACATAAAGAGAGACAACACAACACTACATAAAGAGAGACAACACAACACTACATAAAGAGAGACACTACAACACAACATAAAGAGAGACAACACAACACTACATAAAGAGAGACAACACAACACTACATAAAGAGAGACACCACAACACAACATAAAGAGAGACAACACAACACTACATAAAGAGAGACAACACCACACAACATAAAGAGACAACACCCCAACACTACATAAAGAGAAACACCACAACACTACATAAAGAGAGACAACACAACACTACATAGAGACTCCACAACACTACATAAAGAGAGACAACACAACACTACATAGAGACACCACAACACTACATAAAGAGAGACAACACAACACTACATAAAGAGAGACAACACAACACTACATAAAGAGAGACAACACAACACTACATAAAGAGAGACAACACAACACTACATAAAGAGAGACACCACAACACTACATAAAGAGAGACACCACAACACTACATAAAGAGAGACACCACAACACTACATAAAGAGAGACACCACAACACTACATAAAGAGAGACACCACAACACTACATAAAGAGAGACACCACAACACTACATAAAGAGAGACACCACAACACTACATAAAGAGAGACACCACAACACTACATAAAGAGAGACACCACAACACTACATAAAGAGAGACACCACAACACTACATAAAGAGAGACAACACAACACTACATAAAGAGAGACAACACAACACTACATAAAGAGAGACACCACAACACTACATAAAGAGAGACAACACAACACTACATAAAGAGAGACAACACAACACTACATAAAGAGAGACAACACAACACTACATAAAGAGAGACAACACAACACTACATAAAGAGAGACACCACAACACTACATAAAGAGAGACACCACAACACTACATAAAGAGAGACAACACAACACTACATAAAGAGAGACAACACAACACTACATAAAGAGAGACAACACAACACCACATAAAGAGAGACAACACAACACTACATAAAGAGAGACAACACAACACCACATAAAGAGAGACAACACAACACCACATAAAGAGAGACAACACAACACTACATAAAGAGAGACAACACAACACTACATAAAGAGAGACACTACAACACAACATAAAGAGAGACAACACAACACTACATAAAGAGAGACAACACAACACTACATAAAGAGAGACACCACAACACAACATAAAGAGAGACAACACAACACTACATAAAGAGAGACAACACAACACTACATAAAGAGAGACAACACAACACTACATAAAGAGAGACAACACAACACTACATAAAGAGAGACAACACAACACTACATAAAGAGAGACACCACAACACTACATAAAGAGAGACAACACAACACTACATAAAGAGAGACAACACAACACTACATAAAGAGAGACACCACAACACTACATAAAGAGAGACAACACAACACTACATAAAGAGAGACAACACAACACTACATAAAGAGAGACAACACAACACTACATAAAGAGAGACAACACAACACTACATAAAGAGAGACAACACAACACTACATAAAGAGAGACAACACAACACTACATAAAGAGAGACAACACAACACTACATAAAGAGAGACAACACAACACTGCATAAAGAGAGACAACACAACACTACATAAAGAGAGACAACACAACACTACATAAAGAGAGACAACACAACACTACATAAAGAGAGACAACACAACACTACATAAAGAGAGACAACACAACACTGCATAAAGAGAGACAACACAACACTACATAAAGAGAGACAACACAACACTACATAAAGAGAGACAACACAACACTACATAAAGAGAGACAACACAACACTACATAAAGAGAGACAACACAACACTACATAAAGAGAGACAACACAACACGACATAAAGAGAGACAACACAACACGACATAAAGAGAGACAACACAACACTACATAAAGAGAGACAACACAACACTACATAAAGAGAGACAACACAACACTACATAAAGAGAGACAACACAACACTACATAAAGAGAGACAACACAACACGACATAAAGAGAGACAACACAACACGACATAAAGAGAGACAACACAACACTACATAAAGAGAGACAACACAACACTACATAAAGAGAGACAACACAACACTACATAAAGAGAGACAACACAACACCACATAAAGAGAGACAACACAACACTACATAAAGAGAGACACCACAACACTACATAAAGAGAGACAACACAACACTACATAAAGAGAGACAACACAACACCACATAAAGAGAGACAACACAACACCACATAAAGAGAGACAACACAACACTACATAAAGAGAGACAACACAACACTACATAAAGAGAGACAACACTACATAAAGAGAGACACCACAACACTACATAAAGAGAGACAACACAACACTACATAAAGAGAGACAACACAACACTACATAAAGAGAGACCTGAGACAACAACATAGCGAGGCAGAAACACACATGGCAGGTAGCCTAGCGGGTAGAGTGTTGGGCCAGTAACCGAAATGTTGCTAGTTCAAATCATCAAGCCAACAAGGTGAAAAACCACAGCCCCCGTCCCCGCAGGAGGCCCTTTCCCTTTTAGAAGGCCACCAGTGTAAATAAGAACTTGTTCTTAACTGACTTACCTCGTTAAATAAAGGTTCAATAAAATATACACGTAAATAAATAAAAAGTGTGTGTGGTGTGATATCTCTGAAAGAGGTTATTAGTAAGCATTTCATTACAACACAATACAAACACAATACAAACACTTAGAATACAGAACACAAGGCCAACACAATGCAAACACTTAGAATACAGAACACAAGGCCAACACAATGCAAACACTTAGAATACAGAACACAAGGCCAACACAATGCAAACACTTAGAATACAGAACACAAGGCCAACACAATGCAAACACTTAGAATACAGAACACAAGGCCAACATAATACAAACAGCTAGAATACAGATCACATGGCCAACACAATACAAACAGCTAGAATACAGAACACATGGCCAACACAATACAAACAGCTAGAATACAGATCACATGGCCAACACAATACAAACAGCTAGACTACAGATCACATGGCCAACATAATACAAACAGCTGGAATACAGATCACATGGCCAACACAATACAAACAGCTAGACTACAGATCACATGGCCAACATAATACAAACAGCTAGAATACAGATCACATGGCCAACACAATACAAACAGCTAGAATACAGATCACATGGCCAACACAATACAAACAGCTAGACTACAGATCACATGGCCAACATAATACAAACAGCTAGAATACAGATCACATGGCCAACACAATACAAACAGCTAGACTACAGATCACATGGCCAACACAATACAAACAGCTAGACTACAGAACACATGGCCAACACAATACAAACACTTAGAATAAATCAAATCAAATGTATTTATATAGCCCTTCGTACATCAGCTGATATCTCAAAGTGCTGTACAGAAACCCAGCCTAAACCCCCAAACAGCAAGCAATGCAGGTGTAGAAGCACGGTGGCTAGGAAAAACTCCCTAGAAAGGCCAAAACCTAGGAAGAAACCTAGAGAATTACCAGGCTATGTGGGGTGGCCAGTCCTCTTCTGGCTGTGCCGGGTGGAGATTATAACAGAACATGGCCAAGATGTTCAAATGTTCATAAATGACCAGCATGGTCAAATAGTAATAATCACAGGCAGAACAGTTGAAACTGGAGCAGCAGCACGGCCAGGTGGACTGGGGACAGCAAGGAGTCATCATGTCAGGTAGTCCTGAGGCATGGTCCTATGGCTCAGGTCCTCCGAGAGAGAGAAAGAAAGAGAGAATTAGAGAGAGCATACTTAAATTCACACAGGACACCGGATAGGACAGGAGAAGTACTCCAGATATAACAAACTGACCCTAGCCCCCCGACACATAAACTACTGCAGCATAAATACTGGAGGCTGAATACAGAACACATGGCTAACATAAAACAAACATTTAGAATACAGAACACATGGCCAACACAATACAAACACTTAGAATACAGAACACAAGGCCAACACAATGCAAACACTTAGAATACAGAACACAAGGCCAACACAATACAAACACTTAGAATACAGAACACAAGGCCAACACAATACAAACACTTAGAATACAGAACACAAGGCCAACACAATGCAAACACTTAGAATACAGAACACAAGGCCAACACAATGCAAACACTTAGAATACAGAACACAAGGCCAACACAATACAAACACTTAGAATACAGAACACAAGGCCAACACAATGCAAACACTTAGAATACAGAACACAAGACCAACACAATACAAACACTTAGAATACAGAACACATGGTCAACACAATGCAAACACTTAGAATACAGAACACAAGGCCAACACAATGCAAACACTTAGAATACAGAACACAAGGCCAACACAATACAAACACTTAGAATACAGAACACAAGGCCAACACAATGCAAACACTTAGAATACAGAACACAAGGCCAACACAATGCAAACACTTAGAATACAGAACACAAGGCCAACACAATGCAAACACTTAGAATACAGAACACAAGGCCAACACAATGCAGACACTTAGAATACAGAACACAAGGCCAACACAATACAAACACTTAGAATACAGAACACAAGGCCAACACAATGCAAACACTTAGAATACAGAACACAAGGCCAACACAATACAAACACTTAGAATACAGAACACAAGGCCAACACAATACAAACACTTAGAATACAAACAGAACACAAGGCCAACACAATACAAACACTTAGAATACAGAACACAAGGCCAACACAATACAAACACTTAGAATACAGAACACAAGGCCAACACAATACAAACACTTAGAATACAGAACACAAGGCCAACACAATACAAACACTTAGAATACAGAACACAAGGCCAACACAATACGAACAGCTAGAATACAGATCACATGGCCAACATAATACAAACAGTTAGAATACAGAACACATGGCCAACACAATACAAACACTTAGAATACAGAACACAAGGCCAACACAATGCAAACACTTAGAATACAGAACACAAGGCCAACACAATACAAACACTTAGAATACAGAACACAAGGCCAACACAATGCAAACACTTAGAATACAGAACACATGGCCAACACAATACAAACACTTAGAATACAGAACACAAGGCCAACACAATGCAAACACTTAGAATACAGAACACAAGGCCAACACAAAACAAACACTTAGAATACAGAACACAAGGCCAACACAATGCAAACACTTAGAATACAGAACACAAGGCCAACACAATGCAGACACTTAGAATACAGAACACAAGGCCAACACAATGCAAACACTTAGAATACAGAACACAAGGCCAACACAATGCAGACACTTAGAATACAGAACACAAGGCCAACACAATACAAACACTTAGAATACAGAACACAAGGCCAACACAATGCAAACACTTAGAATACAGAACACAAGGCCAACACAATACAAACACTTAGAATACAGAACACAAGGCCAACACAATACAAACACTTAGAATACAGAACACAAGGCCAACACAATACAAACACTTAGAATACAGAACACAAGGCCAACACAATACAAACACTTAGAATACAGAACACAAGGCCAACACAATGCAAACACTTAGAATACAGAACACAAGGCCAACACAATACAAACACTTAGAATACAGAACACAAGGCCAACACAATACAAACACTTAGAATACAGAACACATGGCCAACACAATACAAACACTTAGAATACAGAACACATGGTGTTTTGGAAAACGCGTGACATCTTTTGGCGGTTATTTTTACGGTGCATTGTTAAAACGTATCATTAAAAAACTGTTACTATTTCGTAAAAATTCATTACAATGTAAGGTTAGATGGGCTAGGTTTATGACTTTGTGATTGTGGTAACAAGTGACGAACCTTAGGGGGTGGAGACCTACACCGGATAACTACGGCTCCGGTGCGGGACAGCGTCACTTGTCTACCCACCTTCACAACGGGAAAATGTTGAACTTTACACGGCTGATTCTCGCCCTTGTCTGTGTTGCCGGTGAGTGTTGTTTAACTTTACCTAATTCGTTTCACGAGGCCGTCAAATAGTTATATTAAATAACTGTACATTAACTTCTAAGAGCAGACTTCTTTAGACAAACCGTCGATACTACCGGCGGACTGCTTTTGTTGGGTAACGCGCAAATGTATGGCTAGATAAACATGCACCCTCTGTCGTTTAGATTTGAAATCTGCCATTAAATCATAATGAGTGTAAGACTTGACATCTTTTCTGTATTTTTAGTTTTGGCACGGGGAGCGAGTCTCCCTGACGGCACCACCGAGGTAAGCAGCCTGCACTCTTTGTTTTATGGGGGAGTGAAAGACTGCGCATTCATTAAACACTTGTCCTATGTGCTCGATTAACAGTAGTTATGTTACATTTTATTGTACACCTGTATTCTACTGTATCTTAGTCTATGCACTCTGACATTGCTCGTCCATATTTATATATTCCATTATTTTATTTAGATGTGTGTATTGGGTATATATTGTTAGATATTACTGCACTGTCGGATCTAAACATAAGCATTTCGCTACACCCGCAATAACATCTGCTAAACACGTGTATGTGACCAATAACATTGGATTTGATTAGGTGTAGCCACTTCCTAATTAACAATTGGTTGACATGACCGTCTGGTGTATTAATTTATTTAACTAGGCAAGTTAAGAACACATACTTATTTACAATGACGCTCTACTAAAAGGCCTTCTGCCGGCTCGGGGGCCTGGGATTAAACAAATAAATTATACAATATAAATATAGGACAAAACTCACATCACAAAATCACAAAGAGACTTAAGACAACATTACAAAACAACATGGTAGCAACACAACATGGTAGCAACACAACATGGTAGACATTATTGGGCAAAGTCAACAGCACAAAGGTCAAGAACGTAGCGACAACAGTACACCATACAAAACAGTCACAACTGCCCATGGTTGAGTGTTTGAAGAGATCAACAACTGTCCGTGTTTGAAGAGATCAACAACTGTCTATGGTTGAGTGTTTGTTGCAGCTCGTTCCAGTCTCTAGCTGCAGCGACCTGAAAAGAGGAGCGACCCAGGGATGTTTGCTTTGGGGACATCTAACAGAATGCGATGGCAGAATGGGTGGAGGATGAGGGCTGCAGCAGATCTCCCAGATAGGGGGAAGGGAAGCTTAAGAGTCCGATTCCATTGCAGAACATTTTGCAACGAACAGTGTACTCAAATGTTTTTCAACAAATGAGAATTTATATTGTACATCTTGTTTTGTTTTTGTTTTGTTGGTCTGTTTGATTTCTAGATTTAAAATGTTTCATTGTGAAATGTTTTGTAATAGAATCCAACTAATGAATTTTCCCCGGGTGCACTGTGGAAGGGATGGGGAAATGTATGGTTTGTTCCCTGTCATCTGTTCTCTTCATAATGGTGTCATACCGGAACACTATTACCAATACCTCGCTCTTATTTATTGAGACCAAAGTCCTTTATTACATAGTCTGGTCTTTGTCCAACAGGCTGACTGTTCCCAGTACAACTTGCCCATGTGCCCCCGCAACTACAAGCCAGTGTGTGGAAGTGACGGCACCAACTACTCTAATGAATGCATGCTGTGCTTTGAAAACATGTAAGTGTCCAACTAAAGCTTTCAACTGACTTTGTTCTCTTGCTTTGCATGTTTTAATTTTGCTGTTTGTGTGTGTGTGTGTGTGTGTGTGTGTGTGTGTTCCCAGGGAGCAGAAGAGTAACATTCACATCAGGAGTAAAGGAGAGTGCTGAACCAAACATGACTGTCTCAGTGACACACCAGGCCTTCAACATTATTTTGAACCATTTCCTGTTGCCTTGTCAAAACAATGACATTTGTATTTTTGCATTCTAAATGCTAAGGGGTCAGTAAATAACCTGTCAAGTGCCTCAATATCGTTTGAATCAGTTCCTCACCACCTGCTTCCTTTTCCGAACCGTATGGGCTTCCTGTCTGTCGTAGAGGACTTAACCCTTCACTACCTAGTCTTTTAAGACTTGTGTAGTGTACTTGTTGGTAAAATGGTATAGTCTTCATGTGTATGTTACTTGCCTACCTTTTTAATCTGTAATTAAAACTATTTTAGCCAAGTATATTGTTTCCTTGTCAACTGGATGACTGGCTGAAATGTGGAGAAACTGGTTGAGCTGGGTCCATGACGTCTGGTTGTTTTTGTTTAGTCATTATGATTCCTACAAAGGTACAGTGGGAATAGAAAATGATGTTCTTTTAAAAAAAGGTCAACACTTTTCAAATCCACCATGCTCACTAAACACCTGCAAGAAGTTAGGGGGATGTTTCTTTGTTAGTGAAAACGCCCTCAATCACATCTTGATTCCTGTCCACCATAGAAAATGGGTTCTCTTCAATCTGTAAAGCTCAAGTGTTACAGATCCCATGAAGGTAATTGATCCAACATCTCCACTACAGCAGGAACGTTGCCTTGTTAAATGGAAATCACACTGTAAAGCTGAACTTCTGTGATGTGGATTGAATAGAGCCCTGTGTAAATGTGGTCCTCTCAATACTTTCTCTGAACTCTCCTTGTGTGACCTCCAAGGGTTTGACCTGGTTTTAAATTTGCCTGAATGGTTTGGTTTAGGCCTGACAACCTTTAAGTGCACGTGTGTGTGTGTGTTTTGAAACATTCTTCTCTCTGACTCAGCATAGACCTCACTTTTTAATAGCAAGTTCAATATTAGCCATTCTTCACTGATAGTCTTAGGGCTGTTTTCACAGACAATGCTTAAACCTAGTCCCAGACTAAAATGCCTGTTTTTGAGCTATGTTAACTCGAAGTGACTTGCACAGATATATTTTAGTTGTACATTTGGCTTGTCTGTATTAAACAAAGTTGTTTGAAAGAGGCAGGATTAGAGCTACTCTAGGACTAAATTAAAGCTTACATTAATCCTTTGAAAGAGGCAGGATTAGAGCTACTCTAGGACTAAAGTAAAGCTTACATTAATCCTTTGAAAGAGGCAGGATTAGAGCTACTCTAGGACTAAATTAAAGCTTACATTAATCCTTTGAAAGAGGCAGGATTAGAGCTACTCTAGGACTAAATTAAAGCTTACATTAATCCTTTGAAAGAGGCAGGTTTAATTTCTGCTTTGTGCTGTATGTGAGGGAGCCTGGACTATGTGGAATGTCTAAATGAAGACCAACATGCACTACAGAGGCTAGACCAGTACTTCTGGGTAGGAGTCATCTGTTAATTTACTTCGAGACCACTTTCATATGTACAAAGAAATGTATTTGAGATATCTTTGCTTGAGCCTAGACTTTCCTCTCTGTCTCAGAAGGCCTTTACCCAACTATCTCCAAGTTCTGATCATGTTGAGGTTTTTGGCATCGGTGACCTTTCATTGTGAAACTGGTGATTTTGTGTGGTGCCAGTGAAGCAACTGCGTGTAGAATAGTTCAAAGTCTGCGGGGGCCATTTTGTGAACTGAGGAGTCTTTACATCCAGGTCTTTACAACCTGTTCACATTACACCCTCACTGTGTACTGGCTCTTCCAACTTCTTCACATTACACCCTCACTGTGTACTGGCTCTTCCAACTTCTTCACATTACACCCTCACTGTGTACTGGCTCTTCCAACTTGCTCACATTACACCCTCACTGTGTACTGGCTCTTCCAACTTGCTCACATTACACACTCACTGTGTACTGGCTCTTCCAACTTCTTCACATTACACACTCACTGTGTACTGGCTCTTCCAACTTCTTCACATTACACACTCACTGTGTACTGGCTCTTCCAACTTCTTCACATTACACACTCACTGTGTACTGGCTCTTCCAACTTCTTCACATTACACCCTCACTGTGTACTGGCTCTTCCAACTTGCTCACATTACACCCTCACTGTGTACTGGCTCTTCCAACTTGCTCACATTACACACTCACTGTGTACTGGCTCTTCCAACCTGTTCAAATTCCTTTCCTCTGGAAAAAGAACACAGTTAAAAGCACAAATAAACTCATATCGTCCTTAGAATGAAATAAAGATTGACACACACGGTGGAATATATTTACCAAAGGAAGTAACACATTTACTTTATTTTGTATATGTACCATTTGTGCTCCGTTCTTCATCTGAACTGTCCAAATCGTCATCTGGTATACCATCCAGAGGTTGGTCATCATCTGGTATACCATCCAGAGGTTGGTCATCGTCCGGTATACCATCCAGAGGTTGGTCATCGTCATCTGGTATACCATCCAGAGGTTGGTCATCATCTGGTATACCATCCAGAGGTTGGTCATCGTCTGGTGTACCATCCAGAGGTTGGTCATCATCTGGTATACCATCCAGAGGTTGGTCATCGTCTGGTGTACCATCCAGAGGTTGGTCATCATCCGGTATACCATCCAGAGGTTGGTCATCGTCCGGTGTACCATCCAGAGGTTGGTCATCATCTGGTATACCATCCAGAGGTTGGTCATCGTCTGGTATACCATCCAGAGGTTGGTCATCATCTGGTATACCATCCAGAGGTTGGTCATCGTCTGGTGTACCATCCAGAGGTTGGTCATCATCCGGTATACCATCCAGAGGTTGGTCATCATCTGGTATACCATCCAGAGGTTGGTCATCATCTGGTATACCATCCAGAGGTTGGTCATCATCTGGTATACCATCCAGAGGTTGGTCATCGTCCGGTGTACCATCCAGAGGTTGGTCATCATCTGGTACACCATCCAGAGGTTGGTCGTCATCTGGTACACCATCCAGAGGTTGGTCGTCATCTGGTACACCATCCAGAGGTTGGTCGTCATCTGGTTATACCATCCAGAGGTTGGTCATCGTCCGGTGTACCATCCAGAGGTTGGTCATCGTCCGGTGTACCATCCAGAGGTTGGTCATCATCCCGTACGGGCTCGGGAGAGATGAAGGTCGAGAGCCATGCGTCCTCCGAAACACAACCCAACCAAGCCGCACTGCTTCTTAACACAGCGATGCATCCAACCCAGAAGCCAGCCGCACCAACGTGTCGGAGGAAACACTATGCACCCATCGACCTGGTCAGCGTGCACCCGGCCCCTCCACAGGAGTCCCTAGTGCGCGATGAGACAAGGATAACCCTACCGTCCAAACCCTCCCGAACCCGGACGGCGCTAGATCAATTGTGCGTCTCCCCATGGACCTCCCAGTCACGGCTGGTCACGACAGAGCCTGGGCTCGAACCCAGAGTCTCTGGTGGCACAGCTAGCACTGTGATGCAGTGCCTTAGACCTCTGCGCCACCCGGGAGGTCCTTAAAGCCAGTTTTTAAGGTACTTCCACAGTCCATAAGATATCATTCAATATAAGTGCTATCACAAAAATATGAATATGAGAAATGTGAAATACTGTTAAGAATGAAGATATCTCACCTGAAGTTGTGGTTTACCTTCTTGTGGTTTACATTTACATTTGCATTGAATTCACTGCTAATTGCAGCCCAACCACTCTTTTTCTACTGCTCAGTAGAAAAAGTATTCACACCCCTTTGCTATGATACTCCAGATTGAGTTCAGGTGCATCCTGTTTCCATTGATCATCCTTGAGATGTTTCTACAACTTGATTGGAGTCCACCTGTGGCCAATTCAATTGTTTGGACATGATTTGGAAAGAAACACACCTGTCTATATAAGGTCCCACAGTTGACAGTGCATGTCAGAGCAGAAACTAAACCATGAAGTCTAAGGAACTGTCCGTAGATATCTGAGATGTAATTGTGATGAGGCATATATCTGAGGAAGGGTATTAAACAATGTCTAGAGTGTTGAACGTTTCTGAGAGCACAGGGGTCTACATTATTGGGAATTGGAAAAAATATGGAACTACCCAGACTCTGCCTAGAGCTGGCTGTCCGATCAAACTGAACAACCGGACAAGAAGGATCTTGGTCAGGGAGGTGGCCAACAACCCAATGACCACTCTGACAGAACTACAGAGTTCACTAATCTGGGCTTCATGAGAGAGTGGCAAGATGGAAGCCACTCCTTAGAAAAGGCTCATGACATCACACCTGGAGTTTGCAAAAGGCTCATGACATCACACCTGGAGTTCGCAAAAGGCTCATGACATCACACCTGGAGTTTGCAAAAGGCACGTGAAAGACAGATCAAAAGATTCTGTGGTCTGATGAGACAAAACAGAACTCTTTGTCCTGAATGCAAAGTGCTATGTACGGAGAAAAAAAAAAGGCACAGCTCATCACCCATCTAACATCATCCCTACCATGAAGCATGGTGGTGGTGGCAGCATCATGCTATGGGGATGTTTTTCAGTGGCAGGGACTGGGATACTAGTAAGAATAGAGGGGAACAATGAATGGAGCCAAATACCGGCAAATCCTTGATGAAAACCTGCTTCAGAGTTCAAACGACCTTAGACTGGGGCGCAGATTTACGTTTCAACAGGACAATGTGACCAATCATACAGCCAAAGCAACGCTGGAATGGCTTCAGAACAAGAATGTGAGCGTCCTTGAGTGGCTTATAGCAAAGCCCAGAAGTGAATCCCATTGAAAACCTGTGGAACGACTTGAAGATTGCTGTTCACCGAAAGTCACCATCTAACTTGAGAGCTCGAGAAAATCTGCAAGGGAGAATGGGAGAAAATCCCCAAATCCAGATGTACAAAGCAGATAAAGACATACCCCAAGACGACTCACAGCTGATAGACATACCCCAATACAACTCACAGCTGATAGACATACCCCAAGGATGGGTGGGAGAAGAAAATCAATTTAATCCATTTTAAATTCAGGCTGTAACAAGTCAAGGGGTATGAATACTTTCTGAAGGCACTGTCTTCATTCATAGTTAAAAGCCCTGAACAATAAACCATCATTCGGTTCTATCTTGTTCTCATTTACATTACAGACAGTCTTCTTATTTTGTTGCATAAAGCTGCCTACTGTGACCAATGTACTTCTTAGTCAACTCCACAACACTTTCAACTAGAAGGTTCTGTTGTTTCCTTGTCAACTGGAAGGGTCCGGATGACTGGCTGAAATATGTAGGAACTGGTTGAGCTGGGTCCATGACGTCTGGTTGTTTTTGTTTAGTCATTATGATTCCTACAAAGGTACAGTGGGAATAGAAAATGATGCCCTTTAAAATACAAAATGTTGTGATTGCCATAGTGCGGACTCTTGATTAAGGATGGTTATCACGTCTCAATGCAAAGGCTGACCCATAGGTGTGAATGAACTAAATGCATCCTGTCTCTATCCTCTCACAGAAGCCCTGTTTATACCTGGTTCTAACTTCGTCCTTTATCCTGATCTTGTCCACATTCTGATTGTGCCCACATTTTTAGACCGATGTAGACAAACAAAAGACACATTGTGATCAGATCTTCCTGATCACCTCCAGAGGTAGTCAGACACATTCATTGTGTCTGGATATTTTACAAGTGTAGACAGATCTGGACAGAGAAACCATTTAAATCATAATTATTCTGCACTCTAAAATCATTGACTGGTGGCTCCATTGATTGATTTAATCTAGGTATCTTACATTAAATAAATAAATATTATTTTGGAAGAAGAGCTGTGAAATAATTTGCATAAAGGAAAGGACCAATTAGTCTGGTCACGATGCAGACACGATAACTGATGCATGTTAATACCACGTGTAGACATATTTCTGGAAATGTAGACAAGATCAGGACAAAGCACCAGGTATAAATGGGGCCAGAGAGATCAGGACAAAGCACCAGGTATAAACGGGGCCAGAGAGAGAGAGTCAGGGCCCTGCCTTCCTACCTGCCTGTTCTCTTTCAGGGCCCTGCCTTCCTACCTGCCTGTCCTCTTTCAGCGTCCTCCCTACCTACCTTCAATGTAGCCTTGCCGACTAGATAGATAGTGACACGCAGCATATCACACTGGTCCCAGGGTTATTTATATCCCATTAGTATACAGTCAGACATATTTCATTTCACCTCATCTCTAATGGCTCCATGGCTCAGAATAATCTTGGCCAACCATTCAGTAGTCAAGTGACTTGACACTGGGCAGTTAAGTCAAGTGTCACATTTCACATTTATTTTTTTATTTTACCTTTATTTAACTAGGCAAGTCAGTTAAGAACAAATTCTTATTTTCAATGACGACCTAAGAACATAATGTCATAATGTGGTGTTGTTAATAAAGTTATATCCCTTTGATAATCTGATAGGAAGTTATTAAGTATAAATCATCTGTCTGATCATATTGCAGTGATACATGTGGAGAGGAACGGGCTCTTAACTGACATGTGGTGGAAAACAAATACTTGTTTCATTTCTTTATTTAACCTTTATTTAACCTTTATTTAACCTTTATTTAACCTGTATTTAACTAGGCAAGTCAGTTTAAGAACAATTTCTTATTTACAATGACAGCCTACCAAAAGGCAAAAGGCATCCTGCTGGGACTGGGGCCTGGGATTAAAAAATAAATAAATAAATACACTATAAATATAGGACAAAACACACATCACAATGAGAGAACAGCAGTAGCTCTACGTTTTCAAGACTAGAGGGCGCTCACATACCATGTCTACCAGCAGTAGGAAGTTTACTGTGTTTCAACGCTAGGGGGCGCCATGTCTACCAGCAGGACTCAAGAGGAAGTTTACTGTGTTCTGGAGAGCTCCAGGCTTTAGTTCCAGCCCAGCACTAACCCACCCAATTTAACTAATTAATTACTCACCTTGATTAGTAGAATCAGGTGTGTTTGTGCTGGGTGGGAACAAAAGCATGCACACCCCTGTAGAACTGTAGAACCAAGATTAGAAGAATGTTGCCTTGTAGAAGTGAACTAGACCACTAGGTTGATTCCCAAATGGCTAGAGAATAGGTTGGCATTTAGGACCCACTCCGACACTCTCTGATAGAACAACAGTTGGACTACTTGTGGGCGATATGCTTCCAACCAAGAAGCCACGTACTTATGAAGAGATATTGTCATTGTTTTGGCTACAGAATTTTAAAACTTCATTAAATGTTTAATTCTTGTATAATGTACCTAATGTGGTATTATAAAATCCATCCAGGCTAGCCCACCCAGCAAACCAAAATTGATTCTGTGAAAGTTCCCGGACCATTGTTTTAGGTCGCGGAAATATTCTAATAACACAAAACTGTCCAGTTGTGCTGATTATAAAATGTTTGCATAAAACATTGCTTGGTGTTGTGAGAATGTTCCTAGAACACAGTCAATATGTTCTTTAAAGGTTCCCAGAATGTTTCATTAGATTGTGGGAACAGTCTGATGGGAAAAGTCTGGGGGGAACAGTCTGGGGGGGGGAACAGTCTGGAGGGAACAGTCTGGGGGAACAGGGGGAACAGTCTGATGGGAACAGTCTGATGGGAACAGTCTGGGGGAACAGTCTGATGGGAGCAGTCTGGGGGAACAGTCTGATGGGAGCAGTCTGGGGGAACAGTCTGATGGGAACAGTCTGGGGGAACAGTCTGATGGGAACAGTCTGGGGGAACAGGGGAACAGTCTGATGGGAACAGTCTGGGGGAACAGTCTGGTGGGAACAGTCTAATGGGAACAGTCTGGGGGAACAGTCTGGGGGAACAGTCTGGTGGGAACAGTCTGGGGGAACAGTCTGGTGGGAACAGTCTGGGGGAACAGTCTGATGGGAACAGTCTGGGGGAACAGTCTGATGGGAACAGTCTGGGGGAACAGTGTGGGAGTCTGGGAACAGTCTGGTGGGAACAGTCTGGGGGAACAGTCTGATGGGAACAGTCTGATGGGAACAGTCTGATGGGAACAGTCTGGGGGAACAGTCTGGTGGGAACAGTCTGGTGGGAACAGTCTGGGGGAACAGTCTGGGGGAACAGTCTGGGGGAACAGTCTGGGGGAACAGTCTGGTGGGAACAGTCTGGGGGGTCTGGGGGAACAGTCTGGTGGGAACAGTCTGGTGGGAACAGTCTGGGGGAACAGTCTGGTGGGAACAGTCTGGTGGGAACAGTCTGGTGGGAACAGTCTGGTGGGAACAGTCTGGTGGGAACAGTCTGGGGGAACAGTCTGATGGGAACATGGGAACAGGGAACAGTCTGGTGGGAACAGTCTGGTGGGAACAGTCTGGTGGGAACAGTCTGGGAACAGGGGGGAACAGTCTGGTGGGAACAGTCTGGTGGGAACAGTCTGGGGGAACAGTCTGGGGGAACAGTCTGGTGGGAACAGTCTGGTGGGAACAGTCTGGGGGAACAGTCTGGTGGGAACAGGGGGGAACAGTCTGGGGGGAACAGTCTGGGGGAACAGTCTGGTGGGAACAGTCTGGGGGGAACAGTCTGATGGGAACAGTCTGGTGGGAACAGTCTGGTGGGAACAGTCTGATGGGAACAGTCTGGGGGAACAGTCTGATGGGAACAGTCTGGTGGGAACAGTCTGGTGGAAACAGTCTGGTGGAAACAGTCTGGGGGAACAGTCTGGTGGGAACAGTCTGGGGGAACAGTCTGGTGGGAACAGTCTGGTGGGAACAGTCTGGGGGAACAGTCTGATGGGAACAGTCTGGTGGGAACAGTCTGGTGGGAACAGTCTGATGGGAACAGTCTGGGGGAACAGTCTGGTGGGAACAGTCTGGTGGGAACAGTCTGGGGGAACAGTCTGGGGGAACAGTCTGGGGGAACAGTCTGGTGGGAACAGTCTGGGGGAAACAGTCTGGTGGGAACAGTCTGGTGGGAACAGTCTGGGGGAACAGTCTGATGGGAACAGTCTGGTGGGAACAGTCTGGTGGGAACAGTCTGAGTCTGGGAACAGTCTGGGGGAACAGTCTGATGGGAACAGTCTGGTGGGAACAGTCTGGGGGAACAGTCTGGTGGGAACAGTCTGGTGGGAACAGTCTGGGGAACAGTCTGATGGGAACAGTCTGGGGGAACAGTCTGATGGGAACAGTCTGGTGGGAACAGTCTGGTGGGAACAGTCTGGGGGAACAGTCAGGTGGGAACAGTCTGGGGGGGGACATTGTGGTGACATCACAAGAGATATGTTCCTAAAACACAAAAACTGTCCAGTTGTGCAGATGATTCTACCGTGTTTCTTATAGGGGCTAAAAACATTAGTCTGACGTTACTAGAACGTTCCCAGAACACATTTAATCTGTTCTTTAAACGTTCCCAGAATGTTTCATTAGGATATAATGTTCACCCTGATTCACAAAAAAATATAAGCTACATAAAACTAGAGGAAACTGAATATAACTCGAGAAACTGAATATAACTAGAGAAACTGAATATAACTAGAGAAACTGAATATAACTAGAGAAACTGAATATAACTAGAGAAACTGAATATAACTCGAGAAACTGAATATAACTCGAGAAACTGAATATAACTAGAGAAACTGAATATAACTAGAGAAACTGAATATAACTAGAGAAACTGAATATAACTCGAGAAACTGAATATAACTAGAGAAACTGAATATAACTAGAGAAACTGAATAACTAGAGAAACTGAATATAACTAGAGAAACTGAATATAACTAGAGAACACTGAATATAACTAGAGAAACTGAGAAACTGAATATAACTCGAGAAACTGAATATAACTGAATATAACTAGAGAAACTGAATATAACTAGAGAAACTGAATATAACTAGAGAAACTGAATATAACTAGAGAAACTGAATATAACTAGAGAAACTGAATATAACTAGAGAAACTGAATATAACTAGAGAAACTGAATATAACTAGAGAAACTGAATATAACTAGAGAAACTGAATATAACGAGAAACTGAATATAACTAGAGAAACTGAATATAACTCGAGAAACTGAATATAACTAGAGAAACTGAATATAACTAGAGAAACTGAATATAACTCGAGAAACTGAATATAACTAGAGAAACTGAATATAACTAGAGAAACTGAATATAACTAGAGAAACTGAATATAACTAGAGAAACTGAATATAACTAGAGAAACTGAATATAACTAGAGAAACTGAATATAACTAGAGAAACTGAATATAACTAGAAACTGAATATAACTCGAGAAACTGAATATAACTCGAGAAACTGAATATAACTCGAGAAACTGAATATAACTAGAGAAACTGAATATAACTAGAGAAACTGAATATAACTAGAGAAACTGAATATAACTAGAGAAACTGAATATAACTAGAGAAACTGAATATAACTAGAGAAACTGAATATAACTAGAGAAACTGAATATAACTAGAGAAACTGAATATAACTAGAGAAACTGAATATAACTAGAGAAACTGAATATAACTAGAGAAACTGAATATAACTAGAGAAACTGAATATAACTAGAGAAACTGAATATAACTAGAGAAATAGAAACGAGAAACTGAATATAACTCGAGAAACTGAATATAACTCGAGAAACTGAATATAACTCGAGAAACTGAATATAACTAGAGAAACTGAATATAACTAGAGAAACTGAATATAACTAGAGAAACTGAATATAACTAGAGAAACTGAATATAACTAGAGAAACTGAATATAACTAGAGAAACTGAATATAACTAGAGAAACTGAATATAACTAGAGAAACTGAATATAACTCGAGAAACTGAATATAACTCGAGAAACTGAATATAACTAACGAGAAACTGAATATAACTAGAGAAACTGAATATAACTAGAGAAACTGAATATAACTAGAGAAACTGAATATAACTAGAGAAACTGAATATAACTAGAGAAACTGAATATAACTAGAGAAACTGAATATAACTAGAGAAACTGAATATAACTAGAGAAACTGAATATAACTAGAGAAACTGAATATAACTAGAGAAACTGAATATAACTAGAGAAACTGAATATAACTAGAGAAACTGAATATAACTAGAGAAACTGAATATAACTAGAGAAACTGAATATAACTAGAGAAACTGAATATAACTAGAGAAACTGAATATAACTAGAGAAACTGAATATAACTAGAGAAACTGAATATAACTCGAGAAACTGAATATAACTAGAGAAACTGAATAGAGAAACTGAATATAACTAGAGAAACTGAATATAACTAGAGAAACTGAATATAACTAGAGAAACTGAATATAACTAGAGAAACTGAATATAACTAGAGAAACTGAATATAACTAGAGAAACTGAATATAACTAGAGAAACTGAATATAACTCGAGAAACTGAATATAACTCGAGAAACTGAATATAATCGAGAAACTGAATATAACTCGAGAAACTGAATATAACTCGAGAAACTGAAACTGAATATAACTCGAGAAACTGAATATAACTAGAGAAACTGAATATAACTAGAGAAACTGAATATAACTAGAGAAACTGAATATAACTAGAGAAACTGAATATAACTAGAGAAACTGAATATAACTAGAAACTGAATAAACTGAATATAACTAGAAACTGAAACTGAATATAACTAGAGAAACTGAATATAACTAGAGAAACTGAATATAACTAGAGAAACTGAATATAACTAGAGAAACTGAATATAACTAGAGAAACTGAATATAACTAGAGAAACTGAATATAACTCGAGAAACTGAATATAACTAGAGAAACTGAATATAACTCGAGAAACTGAATATAACTCGAGAAACTGAATATAACTCGAGAAACTGAATATAACTCGAGAAACTGAATATAACTAGAGAAACTGAATATAACTAGAGAAACTGAATATAACTAGAGAAACTGAATATAACTAGAGAAACTGAATATAACTAGAGAAACTGAATATAACTAGACTGAAACTGAATATAACTAGAGAAACTGAATATAACTAGAGAAACTGAATATAACTAGAGAAACTGAATATAACTAGAGAAACTGAATATAACTAGAGAAACTGAATATAACTAGAGAAACTGAATATAACTAGAGAAACTGAATATAACTAGAGAAACTGAATATAACTAGAGAAACTGAATATAACTAGAGAAACTGAATATAACTAGAGAAACTGAATATAACTAGAGAAACTGAATATAACTAGAGAAACTGAATATAACTAGAGAAACTGAATATAACTAGAGAAACTGAATATAACTAGAGAAACTGAATATAACTAGAGAAACTGAATATAACTAGAGAAACTGAATATAACTCGAGAAACTGAATATAACTAGAGAAACTGAATATAACTAGAGAAACTGAATATAACTAGAGAAACTGAATATAACTAGAGAAACTGAATATAACTAGAGAAACTGAATATAACTAGAGAAACTGAATATAACTAGAGAAACTGAATATAACTCGAGAAACTGAATATAACTAGAGAAACTGAATATAACTAGAGAAACTGAATATAACTAGAGAAACTGAATATAACTAGAGAAACTGAATATAACTCGAGAAACTGAATATAACTCGAGAAACTGAATATAACTAGAGAAACTGAATATAACTAGAGAAACTGAATATAACTAGAGAAACTGAATATAACTCGAGAAACTGAATATAACTCGAGAAACTGAATATAACTCGAGAAACTGAATATAACTCGAGAAACTGAATATAACTCGAGAAACTGAATATAACTCGAGAAACTGAATATAACTCGAGAGAAACTGAATATAACTCGAGAAACTGAATATAACTAGAGAAACTGAATATAACTAGAGAAACTGAATATAACTAGAGAAACTGAATATAACTAGAGAAACTGAATATAACTAGAGAAACTGAATATAACTAGAGAAACTGAATATAACTAGAGAAACTGAATATAACTAGAGAAACTGAATATAACTAGAGAAACTGAATATAACTAGAGAAACTGAATATAACTAGAGAAACTGAATATAACTCGAGAAACTGAATATAACTCGAGAAACTGAATATAACTCGAGAAACTGAATATAACTCGAGAAACTGAATATAACTAGAGAAACTGAATATAACTAGAGAAACTGAATATAACTAGAGAAACTGAATATAACTAGAGAAACTGAATATAACTAGAGAAACTGAATATAACTAGAGAAACTGAATATAACTAGAGAAACTGAATATAACTAGAGAAACTGAATATAACTAGAGAAACTGAATATAACTAGAGAAACTGAATATAACTAGAGAAACTGAATATAACTAGAGAAACTGAATATAACTAGAGAAACTGAATATAACTAGAGAAACTGAATATAACTAGAGAAACTGAATATAACTAGAGAAACTGAATATAACTAGAGAAACTGAATATAACTCGAGAAACTGAATATAACTCGAGAAACTGAATATAATAACTGAATATAACGAGAAACTGAATATAACTCGAGAAACTGAATATAACTAGAGAAACTGAATATAACTAGAGAAACTGAATATAACTAGAGAAACTGAATATAACTAGAGAAACTGAATATAACTAGAGAAACTGAATATAACTAGAGAAACTGAATATAACTAGAGAAACTGAATATAACTAGAGAAACTGAATATAACTAGAGAAACTGAATATAACTAGAGAAACTGAATATAACTAGAGAAACTGAATATAACTAGAGAAACTGAATATAACTAGAGAAACTGAATATAACTAGAGAAACTGAATATAACTAGAGAAACTGAATATAACTAGAGAAACTGAATATAACTAGAGAAACTGAATATAACTAGAGAAACTGAATATAACTAGAGAAACTGAATATAACTAGAGAAACTGAATATAACTCGAGAAACTGAATATAACTCGAGAAACTGAATATAACTCGAGAAACTGAATATAACTCGAGAAACTGAATATAACTAGAGAAACTGAATATAACTAGAGAAACTGAATATAACTAGAGAAACTGAATATAACTAGAGAAACTGAATATAACTAGAGAAACTGAATATAACTAGAGAAACTGAATATAACTAGAGAAACTGAATATAACTAGAGAAACTGAATATAACTAGAGAAACTGAATATAACTAGAGAAACTGAATATAACTAGAGAAACTGAATATAACTAGAGAAACTGAATATAACTAGAGAAACTGAATATAACTAGAGAAACTGAATATAACTAGAGAAACTGAATATAACTAGAGAAACTGAATATAACTAGAGAAACTGAATATAACTAGAAAGAAACTGAATATAACTAGAGAAACTGAATATAACTAGAGAAACTGAATATAACTAGAGAAACTGAATATAACTAGAGAAACTGAATATAACTAGAGAAACTGAATATAACTAGAGAAACTGAATATAACTAGAGAAACTGAATATAACTAGAGAAACTGAATATAACTAGAGAAACTGAATATAACTAGAGAAACTGAATATAACTAGAGAAACTGAATATAACTAGAGAAACTGAATATAACTAGAGAAACTGAATATAACTAGAGAAACTGAATATAACTAGAGAAACTGAATATAACTAGAGAAACTGAATATAACTAGAGAAACTGAATATAACTAGAGAAACTGAATATAACTAGAGAAACTGAATATAACTAGAGAAACTGAATATAACTAGAGAAACTGAATATAACTAGAGAAACTGAATATAACTGAATATAACTAGAGAAACTGAATATAACTAGAGAAACTGAATATAACTAGAGAAACTGAATATAACTAGAGAAACTGAATATAACTAGAGAAACTGAATATAACTAGAGAAACTGAATATAACTAGAGAAACTGAATATAACTAGAGAAACTGAATATAACTAGAGAAACTGAATATAACTAGAGAAACTGAATATAACTAGAGAAACTGAATATAACTAGAGAAACTGAATATAACTAGAGAAACTGAATATAACTAGAGAAACTGAAGCCTTCTTTGTACACCTTATGTATGAAATTGGAACAAAATAAACATAAATAGTATATGGCGCAAAACTCTAAATTATATTGTATCAAAGTTCAGGCAAAGACAACAAAAAACACTTTATTTTCACAATGACTCAACCCTATGAGTCCGTAACTAAAACACCCAATAATTATCAGTTCATAATCCCAAGTCCCGCCTTGTACACAACTCAGTCCAATATAAATCCGATCCGTCCGTGACATGGGTCGTGTCTACACTTGACACTTACATGTGACTTCTGCTATCAGAATACGAAGACAGCATTGAAGTGACGGATCTGCAAGCACAAAAGTGGCTTTGTGGTCAGATTGTGTTCCGATCTGGTTGACCACATCTTTACTGCCCAGACAACAGCCCGACACTCCTTCTTACTTACCTTCAACTCAGCGGATACCTCTGTGAGTGTATGTGGTCACCTTCTCTCCTTCTGGTGTGATCTGGGTTAAGATGGACCCCACTTCACTGGCGTCTGTAGTGTAGGATCTTACTGTGGAATTCAGCTTTTGGTTTTCACCAGGTAGAACCCATCTCGTCCAAAAGGCACCTAGAAGCACCTGGATGATCATCAAGACTCTGGGAAGAATGTTCTATGGACAGATGAGTCAAACATACAACTTTTTGGATGAGATGGGTCCCCATTATGTCCGGCCTTAAACCAAACATTCCACAGTAAGAACCTCATACCAACGGTCAAGCATGGTGCTGGTGGTGTGATGGTTTGGCTTTGTTTCCTCAGGACCTGGACGACTTAATAGAAGGAACCATGAATTCAGCGGTAAATTTGGGGAAAAGGGGCTGAACGGAACCAAAGCAAAGAAAGTAAATGTCCAAGCCCCTTTTCCTACCTTACTTACCGTGTGAAGGAATAAATTCCCATGTAATGGTACCCCTCTCTCTGCCTTTGTCATCCTTACTCACACCTACAGTCCCATATCTCTTTACCTCCACGGGGAGTTGAGTTGTAGCAGGGTGTTGCGTTCCCTCTTCCAAGAGGAGTTCGTAACATAATGGGGGCTCATCCGGGATCATTAGCCCACCAGACCCGGGTGCTCTGAGCTCTCTGATTGGTGATTGAGGTGGGACGGTAGGTTGTGAGTTTGGGTAGCTAATTAGTATGTCCTGTCTGTGTCAATAGGACACTTTTTGGGGGGGGATTATTGAACTGTTTGTATTCTGTTTCATTTGTTCCCAGGCGTGAAGAGGAAGGCACCTAGGGAGTGCTTAGGCAAGAGACCCGCGGGCATACATATACCCGTAGTATGTACTATGTCTATGCACACTAGGTAAGACCTGGGCGGACCACCCCCTGTATTTTGGTTAGTCTGCCAGTTGGTGCTAGATGGGTAAGTACTCACATCAACTACATTGAGTGGATCACACAGTCATCCAGAACAGCTGGTGCTCTCACACATGGTTCAGTATTGCTTGCCTCGAAGCGAGCATAAAAGGCATTTAGCTCGTCTGGTAGGCTCTCGTCACTGGGCGGTATGTGAATTGGAGTGGGTCCAGGGTGTCTGGGATGATGGTGTTGATGTTGATGTGAGACATGACCCCTCCTGTATCAGCCTCCAGTATTTATGCTGCAGTAGTTTATATGTCGGGGGGCTAGGGTCAGTTTGTTATATCTGGAGTACTTCTCCTGTCCTATCCGGTGTCCTGTGTGAATTTAAGTATGCTCTCTCTAATTCTCTCTTTCTTTCTCTCTCTCGGAGGACCTGAGCCCTAGGACCATGCCTCAGGACTACCTGACATGATGACTCCTTGCTGTCCCCAGTCCACCTGACCGTGCTGCTGCTCCAGTTTCAACTGTTCTGCCTGTGATTATTATAATTTGACCTTGCTGGTCATTTATGAACATTTGAACATCTTGGCCATGTTCTGTTATAATCTCCACCCGGCACAGCCAGAAGAGGACTGGCCACCCCACATAGCCTGGTTCCTCTCTAGGTTTCTTCCTAGGTTTTGGCCTTTCTAGGGAGTTTTTCCTAGCCACCGTGCTTCTACACCTGCATTGCTTGCTGTTTGGGGTTTTAGGCTGGGTTTCTGTACAGCACTTTGAGATATCAGCTGATGTACGAAGGGCTATATAAATAAATTTGATTTGATTTGATGACCAGCCTCTGAAAGCATTTCATGGCTACAGATGTGAGTGCTATGGGGCGATAGTCATTTAGACAAGTTACCTTGGTGTTCTTGGGCTCGCAGCTGGGTTTCGCTTTGTAATCCGTGATAGTTTGCAAGCCCTGCCACATCCGACAAGCATCAGAGCCAGTGTAGTAGGATTCGATCTTAATTCGATCTGGGAATGTGCTGTTGTTACAGATGGAATGTTCTGTTGTTACAGATGGAATGTTCTGTTGTTACAGATGGAATGTTCTGTTGTTACAGATGGAATGTTCTGTTGTTACAGATGGAATGTTCTGTTGTTACAGATGGAATGTTCTGCTGTTACAGATGGAATGTGCTGTTACAGATGGAATGTTCTGTTGTTACAGATGGAATGTTCTGTTGTTACAGATGGAATGTTCTGTTGTTACAGATGGAATGTTCTGCTGTTACAGATGGAATGTTCTGCTGTTACAGATGGAATGTTCTGCTGTTACAGATGGAATGTGCTGTTACAGATGGAATGTTCTGTTGTTACAGATGGAATGTTCTGCTGTTACAGATGAAATGTGCTGTTACAGATGGAATGTTCTGCTGTTACAGATGGAATGTTCTGTTGTTACAGATGGAATGTTCTGTTGTTACAGATGGAATGTTCTGTTGTTACAGATGGAATGTTCTGTTACAGATGGAATGTTCTGTTACAGATGGAAGGTTCTGCTGTTACAGATGGAAGGTTCTGCTGTTACAGATGGACTGTTCTGCTGTTACAGATGGAATGTTCTGTTACAGATTGAGTGTTCTGCTGTTACAGATGGAGTTTTACATACATTTTACATTCCTAATGTTTGATAAAACACTCAATTGACCTTAATGTGAAATTAATGGTCCCGGTTTGTTGATAAACACACACACGGTAGGCTTTTAGTGGTTAGAGCTTTGGACTAGCAACAGAAAGGTTGTTGGATCGAATCACTGAGCTGACAAGGTAAAAATCTGTCGTTCTGCTCCTGAGCAAACAGTTAGCCCACTGTTCCCCGGACACCAATGACGTGGATGTCGATTAAGGAAGCCCCCCGCACGTCTCTGATTCAGAGTGGTTGGGTTAAATGCGGTAGACACATTTGAGTTGAACGTGAGAGAGAGGGTAGTGTGTTTGTGTAAGAGAGAGAAAGAGAGAGAGAGTGCGCGTGCGCGCTTAAGGTTGGATGCCAGACATTCCAGGATCTCATTTCTGCCTGCCGGCCCCAAAGAGGGAGAGCGATTCTGAAGGAAATGATCTCAACAGAGAAACATGTCCTCCTGCGTGCCTCCTTACCCCAATAGAATCCCCATACTTTATTAAAGACAGCGTCTCCATCCTAGAAGGGGAGATCAATCATTTCCAGGCACAGAAATACATACTAGTCTGTGGTGACCTACTTCATCACTGACCTCAACCCAGAGTCTCTCAGAGCGTTATGTATAGATAGTGGGGGGGGGCTTGTAGTCTGGATGGAGAGAGTATATAGATACTGGAGGGCTTGGAGTCTGGGTGTAGAGAGTATATAGATACTGGAGGGCTTGTAGTCTGGATGGAGAGAGTATATAGATACTGGAGGGCTTGGAGTCTGGGTGTAGAGAGTATATAGATACTGGAGGGCTTGTAGTCTGGATGGAGTGGGGGGTTGTAGAGTATATAGATACTGGAGGGCTTGTAGTCTGGGTATAGAGATAGTGGGGGGGTTGTAGTCTGGGTATAGAGATAGTGGGGGTTGTAGTCTGGGTATAGAGATAGTGGGGGGTTGTAGTCTGGGTATAGAGATAGTGGGAGGGTTGTAGTCTGGATATACTGGGGGAGTAAATAGATAGTGGGGGGGGTTGTAGTCTGGGTATAGAGAGTATATAGATAGTGGGGGTTGTAGTCTGGGTGTAGAGAGTATATAGATAGTGGGGGGGTTGTAGTCTGGGTGTAGAGAGTATATAGATACTGGGGGGCTTGTAGTCTGGGTGTAGAGAGTATATAGATAGTGGGAGATAGTGGGGGCTTGTAGTCTGGGTATAGAGAGTATATAGATAGTGGGGGGGGTTGTAGTTTGGGTATAGAGAGTATATAGATAGTATATAGATAGGGGGCTTGTAGTCTGGATGTAGAGTAGTATATAGATAGTCTGGGGGGGCTTAGTGGGGGGTAGTTTGGGTGTAGAGAGTATATAGATAGTGGGGGGCTTGTAGTCTGGGGGGTATATAGGTGGGGGGTAGTTTGGGCTTGTAGTAGTAGATAGTGGGGGGCTTGTAGTCTGGGTATAGAGAGTATATAGATAGTGGGGGGCTTGTAGTCTGGGGGAGTATATAGATATGGGGGGCTTGTAGAGTATATAGATAGTGGGGGGCTTGTAGTCTGGGTATAGAGAGTATATAGATAGTGGGGGGCTTGTAGTCTGGGTATAGAGAGTATATAGATAGTGGGGGGCTTGTAGTCTGGGTATAGAGAGTATATAGATAGTGGGGGGCTTGTAGTTTGGGTGTAGAGAGTATATAGATAGTGGGGGGGGCTTGTAGTTTGGGTGTAGAGAGTATATAGATAGTGGGGGGGGCTTGTAGTCTGGGTATAGAGAGTATATAGATAGTGTTGAGCTTTCGTAAATGTGTCAGTTATTCTGCGCTCTGGGACACTCTGACGAGAGTGCTCTGAAATCGTAGTAGATGGCCAGAGCGAATTTACCAGCTACGTCTATCGACAGTGGTCGCAGTGACTTCACGAACATTCTATTGAAATGGTTACTTGCATAATGGTCTTTTGTTTCAACATGTAGCTAGCTAGCTAAACAATGAACCATAATCCTAACTCATAATATTAATACCCTGCATGAATCTGCAGGTAGCTAACCAACCAGGTTCAATGTTAGCTAGCTAACATTAGGCTCCGACTAGCAATGCAAATGGCTCTGAGATACGAATAAAATTACTACAGAGATCATACACGTAACGTTAGCTAGCTAGCTCACAGTACACTTTAATTTAACCAAATTAGAAACGTGTAATATGTAGCTAGCCAGACTATCTGGATTTTTGCTGGCATTCTGCACATTTTCTCATTAATTAAACACTTGATCTAAATATAGTTTTTTGTTCCCAAAACTAAAATATGTAACGAACAGGTCTAAGTTTTGTAGACTTTACTTTTTGCCAAAGTTTTAAAAACTGGTGTTGTTTAGAAAAGAAAGTCAATGCTGTATGGCCAAACAACGGATTGACCGTGCAGAGTTTCAGAATCAGAGATGGCAGAACTTTACTGATGTCAACTATACTGAAGAAAAATGTAAAAGCAACACGCAACAATTTTCTAATATTTTACTGAGCTACATTTCATATGAGGAAATCAATCAATTGAAATGAATTCATTAGGCTCTAATCTATAGATTTCACATGACTGGGAGTACAGATATGCATCTGTTGGTCCCAGATACATTTGTGACCACAATCTGACTCATGCAGTGCAACACAACTCCTTTGCATAGAGTTGATCAGGATGTTGATTGTGGCCTGTGGAATGTTGCAACACTCCTCTTCAATGCCTAAGCGGAGTTGCTGGATATTGGCGGAAACTGGGCCACACTGTTGTACACGTTGATCCAGTGCATCACAAACAGTGTCAATGAATGACATGTCTGGTGAGTATGCAGGCCATAGAAGAACTGGGACGTTTTCAGCTTCCAGGAATTGTGTACAGATCCTTTCGACATGGGGCCTTGCATTATCATGCTGAAACATGTGGTGATGGTGGCGGATGAATGGCACGACAATGGGACTTAGGATCTCATCACGGTATCTCTGTGCATTCAAATTGCCATCGATAAAATGCAATTGTGTTTGTTGTCTGTAGCTTATGCCTGCCCATACCATAACCCCACCATGGGGCACTCTGTTCACAACGTTGACATCAGCAAACTGCTCGCCCAAACGACGACATACACGTGGTCTGCGGTTGTGAGGCCGGTTGGACGTACTGCAAAATTCTCTAAAACGACATTGTAAACTGCTTATGTGTCACGTCCTGACTTTAGTTCCTTTTTTATGTCTGTGTGTTAGTTTGGTCAGGGCGTGAGTTGGGGTGGGTAGTCTATGTTATTTTTCTATGTTGTATTTGTGTGTTTGGCCGGGTATGGTTCTCAATCAGAGGCAGCTGTCGATCGTCGTCTCTGATTGAGAATCATACTTAGGCAGCCTGGTTGTCTCTGATTGAGAATCATACTTAGGCAGCCTGGTTGTCTCTGATTGAGAATCATACTTAGGCAGCCTGGTTGTCTCTAATTGAGAATCATACTTAGGCAGCCTGGTTGTCTCTGATTGAGAATCATACTTAGGCAGCCTGGTTGTCTCTGATTGAGAATCATATTTAGGCAGCCTGGTTGTCTCTGATTGAGAATCATACTTAGGCAGCCTGGTTGTCTCTGATTGAGAATCATACTTAGGCAGCAAGGTTGTCTCTGATTGAGAATCATACTTAGGCAGCCTGGTTGTCTCTGATTGAGAATCATACTTAGGCAGCCTGTTTTCTCTTTGGTTGTAGGCAGCCTGATTGTTTTCTGTTTGATTGTATTCCTTACAGAACTGTTTAGTTTTCTCTTTGTTATTTTGTCATTTCAGTGTTCAGTTTATTTTGTTTATTAAAATGAACATTTACCACGCTAGGCAGCCTGGTTGTCTCTGATTGAGACATCAAATTATCTGCCTAACAGCTCTGATTGAGAATCATGCCTGCAGCCTGGTTGTCCTGATTGAGAATCCTCAAAGCCTGGTGACATCTGATTGGAATCAGCACAAGGTGCACCTGGTAATGTTCTGATGCTGTTTAATCAGCTTCTTGCCACACCTGATGGATTATCTTGGCCTGGATGTCTCTGATTCAGAATCAACTTAGGCAGCCTGGTTGTCTCAATTGAGAATCAGGGGTTAGGCAGCCTGGATGTCTCTAAATTGACTGAATTATTCCATGTTTCAGCATTATTTTCTCTGATCAGGGAGAATCATACCTTGAGGCAGCCTGGTTGTCTCTGATTATATTTTAATTCAAAACAGCATTTATAAAGAATCATACAATAGGCAGCCTGGTGTTCTAATTGAGAATCATACAATCAGGCAGCCTGGCTTTTCTCATCTACCTGTCATACAGGCAGCCTGTAAGCCCCTTTTTGGTTGAGATGATTGTTTTCTGTTTGTGCGAACATTCCTTACAAGATCATCAGTTTAGTTTCCGCTCTAAATTGTTACCTTTTGTCATTTCAGTGTTCAGTTTATTTTGTTTATCAAAATGAACATTTACCACGCTGCACCTTGGTCCTCTTCTCCTTCACCAGACATTCAATTATCTGGCCATAAAACAGCTCTGTTGGACATGCTTGCAGTCATTTGGCTGGTAGAAAGGAGGTTAAATCTAAGTAGTGTGCCAATTTGGTTCATCAGGCTGACCTCAAGTCTTCATGGTGACATCTGTAGCCCAGTTCACAAGGTGCACCCCAGTCTTCATGCTGTTTAATCAGTTTGGTTAAGGTGCCACAGTCTTCAGGTAGATGGATTATCTTGGCAAACTAGAAATGTTCAATAACAGGGGATGTAAACAGTCTTCAGACAAACAAAAAGTTTGGTTCATCAGGTATGCCCTCAAAAAGATGTCTCCTGGAAAGATTGACTGCATTATTTGTTTCTCAGGCATGATTTTCAGTCTTCATGGAGGGATTACTGAGTAGTTTGGTTCATCAGGCTGAGGCTTTACAGCCTTCAGTGTGTAAGTACTATTATATTTTAATTCAAAACAGCATTTATAAAGAACAACCAATGAGCAGCAGGTGCTTCTAATCAGTGTTGCCACTCATCAGGCTGACCTCCAGTCTTCATGGAGGAGATTACTGAGTAGTTTGGTTCAACAGGCTGACCTCCAGGCTTCATGGAGGAGATTACTGAGTAGTTTGGTTCATCAGGTTGAGGAGATTACTGAGTAGTTTGGTTCAACAGGCTGACCTCCAGGCTTCATGGAGGAGATTACTGAGTAGTTTGGTTAATCAGGTTGAGGAGATTACTGAGTAGTTTGGTTCATCAGGCTGACCCCCAGTCTTCATTTTGAAGTTATTGAGAGATGATGAGGTTTTGGCAATGTGAAGATAAGAATTCCAGAGTATTCCAGTAGTGTCTGATTCAATAGCCAGCCATTATTCTCTTTCACAGTCCTGATGGCGCTCATTACCAAAGAGACTCTCACTGAGTTAACACTTTCTAGTCTATGGCCAAATATGAGTTTCTTTCCATAGACAACAACAAATAATCACCAACAACAATCATAAAACACTGTAACTTTATCGGGAGATAAAAAGTGATGAAAAGTAGTATTGATTATACTGAAGTAAATGAGGCTAATATTTTCCAGGTGGTCCACAGCACCAAGCTGGTCACAGGCTGTCAACATTAAGAGGTTACCATTTCCTATTTCAACGGTTTGGGCATTGTCTGCCACTGTGTTGACACACCAAACGGTGTGATCCTCCTCTCTGTCCTGTGTGTGATTTGACTGAAGGTTTTTTTCTCACATTCGTCTGCTTCTAAAGATGGGCCAATGAGGTGACACACACACACACACACACACACACACACTCCCATCTCCTCCTTATTCCTGTGACCTCATCCTTAACAACAGGAAGTGAAAAGACACAAAAGAACAGGAGGCTGGGAGGAGGATAAGTGGGGGGGGGAGAAGGGTGAAGAGGAGGGAGAGGAAGGGTGAACGGATGAGGGGGAGAGAGAGAAAGGGGAGTAGCACATATGTCATCAAACTCCCAGCTTGTCTGTGGTTGGTTGGTGGGGTAAGCACTTCCCAGCTACCTTTCTGAGAACCAGACAGCGCGGTGAAAAGGTATTTGCCCCCTTTCTAATTTTCTCTACTTTTGTATATTTTTGATACCGAATGTTATCAGATCTTCAACCAAAACCTGATATTAGATAAAGGGAACCTGAGTTTTGTCTTAAAACAACACAAAGTTGACTCAAGTTTGCCAGAAAAGCACCTGGATGATCATCATTTCCATCCCTAACTAGAACTTTTCTGACAAGATAGAATGACAGCCCCCTTTGACAGTTCTATCCAGGTCTATACCCAAACAATTCAAACTTCTACTTTTAAAAATCCATCTTTCCAGAAACAAGTCTCTCACTGTTGCCACTTGTTATAACCCCCCCCATCCCCCAGCTGTGCCCTGGATACCTTATGTAAATTGATCGCCCCCAATCTATCTTCAGAGTTCGCACTGTTAGGTGACCTAAACTGGGACATGGATCTCAGCGATCACTGCCTCATTGCCTGCGTGTGTACTGGGTCCTCTATCAAACGAACACCCCTCATCACTGTCAAACGCTCCCTAAAACACTTCTGCGAGCAGGCCTTTCTAATCGACCTGGCCCGCGTATCCTGGAAGGATATTGACCTCATCCTGTCAGTAGAGGATGCCTGGTTGCTCTTCAAAAGTGCTTTCCTCACCATCTTAAATAAGCATGCCCCATTCAAAAAATATAGAACTAAGAACAGATATAGCCCTTGGTTCACCCCAGACCTGTCTGCCCTTGACCAGCACAAAAACATCCTGTGGCGTTCTGCATTAGCATCGAATAGTCCCCGTGATATGCAACTTTTCAGGGAAGTCAGGAACCAATATACTCAGTCAGGAAAGCAAAGGCTTTTTCAAACAGAAATGTTCTTCCTGTAGCACTAATTCCAAAATGTTTTGGGACACTGTAAAGTCCATGGAGAATAAGAGCACCTCCTTCTAGGACACTGTAAAGTCCATGGAGAATAAGAGCACCTCCTTCTGGGACACTGTAAAGTCCATGGAGAATAAGAGCACCTCCTTCTGGGACACTGTAAAGTCCATGGAGAATAAGAGCACCTCCTTCTGGGACACTGTAAAGCACCTCCTTCTGGGACACTGTAAAGCCCATGGAGAATAAGAGCACCTCCTTCTGGGACACTGTAAAGTCCATGGAGAATCAGAGCACCTCCTTCTGGGACACTGTAAAGTCCATGGAGAATAAGAGCACCTCCTTCTGGGACACTGTAAAGTCCATGGAGAATCAGAGCACCTCCTTCTGGGACACTATAAAGTCCATGGAGAATAAGAGCACCTCCTTCTGGGACACTGTAAAGTCCATGGAGAATAAGAGCACCTCCTAAAGTCCTAAGGGAAACTGTAAAGTCCATGGAGAATAAGAGCACCTCCTTCTGGGACACTGTAAAGTCCATGGAGAATATGGAGAATAAGAGCACCTCCTTCTGGGACACTGTAAAGTCCATGGAGAATAAGAGCACCTCCTTCTGGGACACTGTAAAGTCCATGGAGAATAAGAGCACCTCCTCCTGGGACACTGTAAAGTCCATGGAGAATAAGAGCACCTCCTTCTGGGACACTGTAAAGTCCATGGAGAATCAGAGCACCTCCTCCCAGCTGCCCACTGCACTGAGGCTAGAAAACACTGTCACCACTGATAAATCTACAATAATCGATCATTTCAATAAGCATTTTTCCACGGCTTGCCATGATTTCCACCTGGCTACCCCTACCCTGGCTAACTGAGAGGAACCGGTCTTCCCTGGATAAAGGACAGGGGTTCAACTGAGAGGAACCGGTCTGCCCTGGATATAGGACAGGCGTTCCACTGAGAGGAACCGGTCTGCCCTGGATATAGGACAGGGGTTCCACTGAGAGGAACCGGTCTTCCCTGGATATAGGACAGGGGTATTGTATTCCTGCACTAGAAGACCTACACACACACACACACACACACACACACACACACACACACACACACACACACACACACACACACACACACACACACACACACACACACACACACACACACACACACACACACACACACACACACACCTCCATCTCTCATTGGTCATGAGGAGAACAGAGGGCCAGGCGGACAGCAGAGGAGAAAGGGGACACAAGGCTCTTTAGTTCTTATGTTTACTTTTCACACTTTTCCCAAACGCTTTGCAGCTGCTCTTCTTTTAGCCTCCAGAGGGGTGTGGAAGAGGGATGGGGAGGGGGGCTCCTTAATATATGTGTGTGTGTGTGTGTGTGTTAATGGTACCCCAGACTGCTGCCAGCTTGGCCCGTGATCACTTCAGTGGGGAGAAGGGCAACACTGTGTTGTCTAAACAATAGGAGACATTAATATGGATCCCATACGTCAGGCCCCAGGGATTCTATACAGGGGGAGTCCCGATGCAGTATAGGGAGATTCCATTGCATTAGACCCTAGCAGAATGTGTGAGGTCACAACTTGGAATGGGAACTTCACTTCACAAAGGAACCTCAGACCAGGCCATCTGCCTTCTTAGTATGTCAGATGTCTTCACATGTCTACAATCACGCCTTTGATTTTTTTTTTAAAGATCGTCATCTGGATCAACATGTAAAAATAAAAATAGAACTTCCACTGATCCAGTTGATACAACAAAATAAATGCTGTTTTGTTACGTCTTGAACCTCAGAAAAGGACACCTGGCTTTCCAGGCACCAAAAATATCCTAGGTATGGGAACTACAGTCTCCTAGGTAGGGGAACTACAGTCTCCTAGGTATGGGAACTACAGTCTCCTAGGTATGGGAACTACAGTCTCCTAGGTATGGGAACTACAGTCTCCTAGGTAGGGGAACTACAGTCTCCTAGGTAGGGGAACTACAGTCTCCTAGGTATGGGAACTACAGTCTCCTAGGTATGGGAACTACAGTCTCCTAGGTAGGGGAACTACAGTCTCCTAGGTATGGGAACTACAGTCTCCTAGGTAGGGGAACTACAGTCTCCTAGGTAGGGGAACTACAGTCTCCTAGGTAGGGGAACTACAGTCTACTAGGTAGGGGAACTACAGTCTCCTAGGTAGGGGAACTACAGTCTCATAGGTATGGGAACTACAGTCTCCTAGGTATGGGAACTACAGTCTCCTAGGTAGGGGAACTACAGTCTCCTAGGTAGGGGAACTACAGTCTCCTAGGTAGGGGAACTACAGTCTCCTAGGTAGGGGAACTACAGTCTCCTAGGTATGGGAACTACAGTCTCCTAGGTAGGGGAACTACAGTCTCCTAGGTATGGGAACTACAGTCTCCTAGGTAGGGGAACTACAGTCTCCTAGGTATGGGAACTACAGTCTCCAGTAGGTAGGGGAACTACAGTCTCCTAGGTATGGGAACTACAGTCTCCTAGGTAGGGGAACTACAGTCTCCTAGGTAGGGAACTACACTAGGTAGGGAACAGTCTCCTAGGTATGGGAACTACAGTCTCCTAGGTATGGGAACTACAGTCTCCTAGGTAAGGGAACTACAGTCTCCTAGGTAAGGGAACTACAGTCTCCTAGGTAGGGGAACTACAGTCTCCTAGGTAGGGGAACTACAGTCTCCTAGGTAGGGGAACTACAGTCTCCTAGGTAGGGGAACTACAGTCTCTTAGGTAGGGGAACTATACTAGGTATGGGAACTATATGGGAACTATACTAGGTATGGGAACTACAAGGGAACTATACTAGGTATGGGAACTATATGGGAACTATACTAGGTATAGGAACTATATGGGAACTATACTAGGTATGGGAACTATATGGGAACTATACTAGGTATGGGAACTATACTAGGTATGGGAACTATATGGGAACTATACTAGTTATGGGAACTATATGGGAACTATACTAGGTATGGGAACTATACTAGGTATGGGAACTATATGGGAACTATATGGGAACTATACTAGGTATGGGAACTATACTAGGTATGGGAACTATACTAGGTATGGGAACAATATGGGAACTATATGGGAACTATATGGGAACTATACTAGGTATGGGAACTATACTAGGTATGGGAACTATACTAGGTATGGGAACAATATGGGAACTATATGGGAACTATACTAGTTATGGGAACTATATGGGAACTATACTAGGTATGAGAACTATACTAGGTATGGGAACTATATGGGAACTATATGGGAACTATACTAGGTAAAGGAACTATACTAGGTATGGGAACTATATGGGAACTATACTAGGTAAAGGAACTATACTAGGTATGGGAACTATATGGGAACTATACTAGGTATATGAACTATACTAGGTATGGGAACTATACTAGGTATGGGAACTATATGGGAACTATACTAGGTATGGGAACTATATGGGAACTATACTAGGTATATGAACTATACTAGGTATGGGAACTATACTAGGTATAGGAACTATACTAGGTATGGGAACTATACTAGGTATAGGAACTATATGGGAACTATACTAGGTATGGGAACTATATGGGAACTATACTAGTTATGGGAACTATACTAGTTATGGGAACTATATGGGAACTATACTAGGTGTGGGAACTATATGGGAACTATACTAGTTATGGGAACTATACTAGTTATGGGAACTATATGGGAACTATACTAGGTATGGGAACTATACTAGGTATGGGAACTATATGGGAACTATACTAGGTATAGGAACTATATGGAAACTATACTAGTTATGGGAACTATACTAGTTATGGGAACTATATGGGAACTATACTAGGTATGGGAACTATACTAGGTATGGGAACTATACTAGGTATAGGAACAATATGGGAACTATACTAGTTATGGGAACTATACTAGTTATGGGAACTATATGGGAACTATACTAGTTATGGGAACTATACTAGTTATGGGAACTATATGGGAACTATACTAGGTATGGGAACTATACTAGGTATGGGAACTATATGGGAACTATACTAGGTATGGGAACTATACTAGGTATGGGAACTATATGGGAACTATACTAGGTATGGGAACTATATGGGAACTATACTAGGTGTGGGAACTATATGGGAACTATACTAGTTATGGGAACTATATGGGAACTATACTAGGTATGGGAACTATACTAGGTATGGGAACTATATGGGAACTATACTAGGTATGGGAACTATATGGGAACTATACTAGGTATAGGAACTATACTAGGTGTGGGAACTATATGGGAACTATACTAGGTATAGGAACTATACTAGGTGTGGGAACTATATGGGAACTATACTAGGTATGGGAACTATTCTAGGTGTGGGAACTATATGGGAACTATACTAGGTATGGGAACTATACTAGGTATAGGAAAAATATGGGAACGATACTAGGTATGGGAACTATACTAGGTATGGGAACTATATGGGAACTATACTAGGTATGGGAACTATACTAGGTATGGGCACTATATGGAAACTATATGGGAACTATAGTAGGTATGGGAACTATACTAGGTATGGGCACTATATGGAAACTATATGGGAACTATAGTAGGTATGGGAACTATACTAGGTATGGGAACTATATGGGAACTATACTAGGTATGGGAACTATACTAGGTATAGGAAAAATATGGGAACGATACTAGGTATAGGAACTATATGGAAACTATACTAGGTATAGGAAAAATATGGGAACTATACTAGTTATGGGAACTATACTAGGTATGGGAACTATACTAGGTATGGGAACTATACTAGGTATGGGAACTATATGGGAACTATACTAGGTATAGGAACTATACTAGGTATGGGAACTATATGGGAACTATACTAGGTATGGGAACTATACTAGGTATAGGAACTATTTGGGAACTATACTAAGTATGGGAACTATTTGGGAACTATACTAGGTATGGGCACTATATGGGAACTATATGGGAACTATATGGGAACTATACTAGGTATGGGAACTATATGGGAACTATACTAGGTATGGGAACTATACTAGGTATGGGAACTATACTAGGTATAGGAAAAATATGGGAACGATACTAGGTATGGGAACTATACTAGGTATGGGCACTATATGGAAACTATACTAGGTATGGGAACTATATGGGAACTATACTAGGTATGGGAACTATATGGGAACTATACTAGTTATGGGAACTATACTAGGTATGGGAACTATACTAGGTATGGGAATTATATGGGAACTATACTAGGTATGGGAACTATATGGGAACTATACTAGGTATGGGAACTATATGGGAAATATACTAGGTATGGGAACTATACTAGGAATGGGAACTATATGTGGAACTATACTAGGTTTAGGAACTATATGGGAACTATACTAGGTATAGGAACTATACTAGGTATGGGAACTATATGGGAACTATACTAGGTATGGGAACAATATGGGAACTATATGGGAACTATACTAGGCCAAATCAAATCAAATCACATTTTATTTGTCACATACACATGGTTAGCAGATGTTAATGCGAGTGTTGTGAAATGCTTGTGCTTCTAGTTCCGACAATGCAGTAATAACGAACAAGTAATCTAACTAACAATTCCAAAAAACTACTGTCTTATACACAGTGTAAGGGGATAAAGAATATGTACATAAGGATATATGAATGAGTGATGGTACAGAGCAGCATAGGCAAGATACAGTAGATGATATCGAGTACAGTATATACATATGAGATGAGTATGTAAACCAAGTGGCATAGTTAAAGTGGCTAGTGATACATGTATTACATAAGGATGCAGTCGATGATATAGAGTACAGTATCTACGTATGTATATGAGATGAATAATGTAGGGTAAGTAACATTATATAAGGTAGCATTGTTTAAAGTGGCTAGTGATATATTTACATCATTTCCCATCAATTCCCATTATTAAAGTGGCTGGAGTAGAGTCAGTGTCATTGACAGTGTGTTGGCAGTAGCCACTCAATGTTAGTGGTGGCTGTTTAACAGTCTGATGGCCTTGAGATAGAAGCTGTTTTTCAGTCTCTCGGTCCCAGCTTTGATGCACCTGTACTGACCTCGCCTTCTGGATGACAGCGGGGTGAACAGGCAGTGGCTCGGGTGGTTGATGTCCTTGATGATCTTTATGGCCTTCCTGTAGCATCGGGTGGTGTAGGTGTCCTGGAGGGCAGGTAGTTTGCCCCCGGTGATGCGTTGTGCAGACCTCACTACCCTCTGAGAGCCTTACGGTTGAGGGCGGTGCAGTTGCCATACCAGGCGGTGATACAGCCCGCCAAGATGCTCTCGATTGTGCATCTGTAGAAGTTTGTGAGTGCTTTTGGTGACAAGCCGAATTTCTTCAGCCTCCTGAGGTTGAAGAGGCGCTGCTGCGCCTTCCTCACGATGCTGTCTGTGTGAGTGGACCAATTCAGTTTGTCTGTGATGTGTATGCCGAGGAACTTAAAACTTGCTACCCTCTCCACTACTGTTCCATCGATGTGGATGGGGGGGTGTTCCCTCTGCTGTTTCCTGAAGTCCACAATCATCTCCTTAGTTTTGTTGACGTTGAGTGTGAGGTTATTTTCCTGACACCACACTCCGAGGGCCCTTACCTCCTCCCTGTAGGCCGTCTCGTCGTTGTTGGTAATCAAGCCTACCACTGTTGTGTCGTCCGCAAACTTGATGATTGAGTTGGAGGCGTGCGTGGCCACGCAGTCGTGGGTGAACAGGGAGTACAGGAGAGGGCTCAGAACGCACCCTTGTGGGGCCCCAGTGTTGAGGATCAGCGGGGAGGAGATGTTGTTGCCTACCCTCACCACCTGGGGGCGGCTCGTCAGGAAGTCCAGTACCCAGTTGCACAGGGCGGGTCGAGACCCAGGGTCTCGAGCTTGATGACGAGCTTGGAGGGTACTATGGTGTTGAATGCCGAGCTGTAGTCGATGAACAGCATTCTCACATAGGTATTCCTCTTGTCCAGATGGGTTAGGGCAGTGTGCAGTGTGGTTGAGATTGCATCGTCTGTGGACCTATTTGGGCGGTAAGCAAATTGGAGTGGGTCTAGGGTGTCAGGTAGGGTGGAGGTGATATGGTCCTTGACTAGTCTCTCAAAGCACTTCATGATGACGGATGTGAGTGCTACGGGCGGTAGTCGTTTAGCTCAGTTACCTTAGCTTTCTTGGGAACAGGAACAATGGTGGCCCTCTTGAAGCATGTGGGAACAGCAGACTGGTATAGGGATTGATTGAATATGTCCGTAAACACACCGGCCAGCTGGTCTGCGCATGCTCTGAGGGCGCGGCTGGGGATGCCGTCTGGGCCTGCAGCCTTGCGAGGGTTAACACGTTTAAATGTCTTACTCACTTCGGCTGCAGTGAAGGAGAGACCGCATGTTTTCGTTGCAGGCCGTGTCAGTGGCACTGTATTGTCCTCAAAGCGGGCAAAAAGTTATTTAGTCTGCCTGGGAGCAAGACATCCTGGTCCGTGACTGGGCTGGGTTTCTTCCTGTAGTCTGTGATTGACTGTAGACCCTGCCACATGCCTCTTGTGTCTGAGCCGTTAAATTGAGATTCTACTTTGTCTCTGTACTGGCGCTTAGCTTGTTTGATAGCCTTGCGGAGGGAATAGCTGCACTGTTTGTATTCAGTCATGTTACCAGACACCTTGCCCTGATTAAAAGCAGTGGTTCGCGCCTTCAGTTTCACATGAATGCTGCCATCAATCCACGGTTTCTGGTTAGGGAATGTTTTAATCGTTGCTATGGGAACGACATCTTCAACGCACGTTCTAATGAACTCGCACACCGAATCAGCGTATTCGTCAATGTTGTTGTCTGACGCAATACGAAACATCTCCCAGTCCACGTGATGGAAGCAGTCTTGGAGTGTGGAGTCAGCTTGGTCGGACCAGCGTTGGACAGACCTCAGCGTGGGAGCCTCTTGTTTTAGTTTCTGTCTGTAGGCAGGGATCAACAAAATGGATTCGTGGTCAGCTTTTCCGAAAGGGGGGCGGGGCAGGGCCTTATATGCGTCGCGGAAGTTAGAGTAACAATGATCCAGGGTCTTTCCACCCCTGGTTGCGCAATCGATATGCTGATAAAATTTAGGGAGTCTTGTTTTCAGATTAGCCTTGTTAAAATCCCCAGCTACAATGAATGCAGCCTCCGGATAAATCGTTTCCAGTTTGCATAGAGTAAAATAAAGTTCGTTCAGAGTCATCGATGTGTCTGCTTGGGGGGGGGATATATACGGCTGTGATTATAATCGAAGAGAATTCTCTTGGTAGATAATGCGGTCTACATTTGATTGTGAGGAATTCTAAATCAGGTGAACAGAAGGATTTGAGTTCCTGTATGTTTCTTTCATCACACCATGTCACGTTAGTCATAAGGCATACGCCCCCGCCCCTCTTCTTACCAGAAAGATGTTTGTTTCTGTCGGCATGGGAACTAGGTATGGTTATGGGAACTATACTAGGTATGGGAACTATATGGGAACTATACTAGGTATAGGAACTATATGGTAACTATACTAGGTATGGGAACTATATGGGAACTATATGGGAACTATATGGGAACTATACTAGGAATGGGAACTATATGGGAACTATACTAGGTATAGGAACTATATGGGAAATATATGGGAACTATACTAGGTATGGGAACTATATGGGAACTATACTAGTTATGGGAACAATATGGGAACAATATGGGAACTATATGGGAACTATACTAGGTATGGGAACAATATGGGAACTATATAGGAACTATACTAGGTATGGAAACTATACTAGGTATGGGAACTATATGGGAACTATACTAGTTATGGGAACTATATGGTAACTATACTAGGTATAGGAACTATATGGGAACTATACTAGTTATAGGAACTTTATGGGAACTATACTAGGTATGGGAACTATACTAGGTATAGGAACTATATGGAAACTATATGGGAACTATACTAGGTATGGGAACTATATGGGAACTATACTAGGTATGGGAACTATATGGGAACTATAAGGGAACTATACTAGTTATGGAACTATACTAGGTATAGGAACTATATGGTAACTATACTAGGTATGGGAACTATATGGGAACTATACTATGTATGGGAACTATATGGGAACTATACTAGGTATGGGAACTATATGGGAACTATAAGGGAACTATACTAGTTATGGGAACTATACTATGTATGGGAACTATATGGGAACTATACTAGGTATGGGAACTATATGGGAACTATAAGGGAACTATACTAGTTATGGGAACTATACTAGGTATAGGAACTATATGGTAACTATACTAGGTATGGGAACTATATGGGAACTATATGGGAACTATAAGGAACTATACTAGTTATGGGAACTATACTATGTATGGGAACTATATGGGAACTATACTAGGTATGGGAACTATATGGGAACTATAAGGAACTATACTAGTTATGGGAACTATACTAGGTATAGGAACTATATGGTAACTATACTAGGTATGGGAACTATATGGGAACTATATGGGAACTATATGGGAACTATACTAGGAATGGGAACTATATGGGAACTATACTAGGTATAGGAACTATATGGGAAATATATGGGAACTATACTAGGTATGGGAACTATATGGGAACTATACTAGTTATGGGAACAATATGGGAACAATATGGGAACAATATGGGAACTATATGGGAACTATACTAGGTATGGGAACAAAATGGGAACAATATGGGAACAATATGGGAACTATATGGGAACTATACTAGGTATGGGAACAATATGGGAACTATATGGGAACTATACTAGTTATGGGAACTATATGGTAACTATACTAGGTATAGGAACTATATGGGAACTATACTAGTTATAGGAACTTTATGGGAACTATACTAGGTATGGGAACTATACTAGGTATAGGAACTATATGGAAACTATATGGGAACTATACTAGGTATGGGAACTATATGGGAACTATACTAGGTATGGGAACTATATGGGAACTATAAGGGAACTATACTAGTTATGGAACTATACTAGGTATAGGAACTATATGGTAACTATACTAGGTATGGGAACTATATGGGAACTATACTATGTATGGGAACTATATGGGAACTATACTAGGTATGGGAACTATATGGGAACTATAAGGGAACTATACTAGTTATGGGAACTATACTATGTATGGGAACTATATGGGAACTATACTAGGTATGGGAACTATATGGGAACTATAAGGGAACTATACTAGTTATGGGAACTATACTAGGTATAGGAACTATATGGTAACTATACTAGGTATGGGAACTATATGGGAACTATATGGGAACTATAAGGGAACTATACTAGTTATGGGAACTATACTATGTATGGGAACTATATGGGAACTATACTAGGTATGGGAACTATATGGGAACTATAAGGGAACTATACTAGTTATGGGAACTATACTAGGTATAGGAACTATATGGTAACTATACTAGGTATGGGAACTATATGGGAACTATATGGGAACTATATGGGAACTATACTAGGAATGGGAACTATATGGGAACTATACTAGGTATAGGAACTATATGGGAAATATATGGGAACTATACTAGGTATGGGAACTATATGGGAACTATACTAGTTATGGGAACAATATGGGAACAATATGGGAACAATATGGGAACTATATGGGAACTATACTAGGTATGGGAACAAAATGGGAACAATATGGGAACAATATGGGAACTATATGGGAACTATACTAGGTATGGGAACAATATGGGAACTATATGGGAACTATACTAGTTATGGGAACTATATGGTAACTATACTAGGTATAGGAACTATATGGGAACTATACTAGTTATAGGAACTTTATGGGAACTATACTAGGTATGGGAACTATACTAGTTATGGGAACTATACTAGGTATGGGAACTATATGGGAACTATACTAGGTATGGGAACTATACTAGGTATATGAACTATACTAGGTATGGGAACTATATGGGAACTATACTAGTTATGGGAACTATACTATGTATGGGAACTATACTAGTTATGGGAACTATATGGGAACTATACTAGGTATATGAACTATACTAGGTATAGGAACTATATGGAAACTATATGGGAACTATACTAGGTATGGGAACTATACTAGGTATGGAAACTATATGGGAACTATACTAGTTATGGGAACTATACTATGTATGGGAACTATATGGGAACTATACTAGGTATATGAACTATACTAGGTATGGAAACTATATGGGAACTATACTAGTTATGGGAACTATACTATGTATGGGAACTATATGGGAACTATACTAGGTATGGGAACTATACGGGAACTATAAGGGAACTATACTAGTTATGGGAACTATACTAGGTATGGGAACTATATGGGAACTATATGGGAACTATACTAGGTATAGGAACTATATGGAAACTATATGGGAACTATACTAGGTATGGGAACTATATGGGAACTATACTAGTTATGGGAACTATATGGGAACTATACTAGTTATGGGAACTATACTAGGTATGGGAACTATATGGGAACTATAGTAGGTATGGGAACTATACTAGGTATGGGAACTATACTATGTATGGGAACTATATGGGAACTATACTAGGTATGGGAACTATACTAGGTATGGGAACTATATGGGAACTATACTAGGTATGGGAACTATATGGGAACTATACTAGGTATGGGAACTATATGGGAACTATACTAGTTATGGGAACTATATGGGAACTATACTAGTTATGGGAACTATACTAGGGATGGGAACTATATGGGAACTATATGGGAATTATACTAGGTATGGGAACTATAGGGGAACTATACTAGTTATGGGAACTATACTTGGTATAGGAACTATATGGGAACTATACTAGTTATGGGAACTATACTAGTTATGGGAACTATATGGGAACTATACTAGGTATGGGACTATACTAGGTATGGGAACTATACTAGGTATGGGAACTATATGGAACTATAGTAGGTATGGGAACTATACTAGGTATGGGAACTATACCTTGTATAGGAACTATATGGGAACTATACTAGGTATGGGAACTATACTAGGTATGGGAACTATACTAGGTATGGGAACTATATGGGAACTATATGGGAACTATACTAGGTATGGGAACTATATGGGAACTATACTAGGTATGGGAACTATACTAGGTTTGGGAACTATGTGGGAAATATACTAGGTATGGGAACTATATGGGAACTATACTAGGTATGGGAACTATACTAGGTATGGGAACTATACTAGGTATGGGAACTATACCTTGTATAGGAACTATATGGGAACTATACTAGGTATGGGAACTATATGGGAACTATACTAGGTATGGGAACTATACAGGAACTATACTAGAGCGTTGGACTAGTAACCGAAAAGGTTGCAAGTTCAAATCCCCAAGCTGACAGGCAGTTAACCCAATGTTCCTATGCCGACATTGAAAATAAGATTTTTTCTGAACTGACTAACCTAGTTCAATAAAAATAAATCCTATCTTTATGTATATAACATAGATTGTGGTTTATTTGGGTCTAATATATTGAAGACACAGTTCTGCAATGAAGTAGAAAAGACAAATTGGATTTATTCAGAGGTATCAAAAACAACTAACAAACATTTGCAAAAATAGATGTAAGAAATATATTACTTTAGATCAATAAATATCACATAGGTAATCAGACAGACAGCAGTCTCTGGTGAGTCTGATCCCCGTCTTAGTGCTTTAGGGGTTCTGACTCTCCCAGAGCTGTTAATAGTACAAATTGCTAACATAATTAGCATGCTAATAATGCTAACAGAGCTAGCTGCTAATAACAGTACCTGATGCTAACAGAGCTAGCAGCTGCTAACAGTACATGACGCTAACAGAATTAGCATGATGCTAACAGAGCTAGCAGCTGCTAACAGTATATGACGCTAACAGAATTAGCATGATGCTAACAGAGCTAGCGTTAGCTAACAGCTGCTAGCACTTCAGAGGCATGGTGGTGTTTCAGAGGTATCTGATGGTTGGTTGGCTGTTTCCCGCAATATTTTCAGGTTTGTCAGGGTCTCATAGTATTTTATAAAAGGCATACATTTGCATGTGAATGGGGCTTTCCAGTCCACTTTAAACTAAACCTTCTGTCACTCTCCTAGCCGGCCGATTGGCCAGAGATCAGAGATACATTCATTGTTTGTCAACAATAAAGAGTCTGAGGAGTGATTTATCCAAACGGGTGTCGTTTGCCGAGGCATTAGCGGGAGTCCCTCAGGAAGACAGTTTGTCTCTGTGTGAACAAAGCTGTGGGACATTGAAAGTAATTCTTGATTCCTGAGAGTCTAGTTGGTAGCAATAAATATGACAACTGCCTGTGAGTGACCAAGGGAGGGTTTACTTGCCCATTTTGTTAAGAGTTGTGTCAGGTCAACAAAAAAAAACATGTGATTATCAAAAGCTGCCCACTCTCGTTAAATAACTTTGTATCTTTGACAACGATTCTTTGACTACAATTTCTTCTCTTCATCCCATTAAAATACTTCTAACTTCCTTTAAAGAATTGACCCTTTCCCCCAGTCACCTTCAGCCATTGACTTCTCTGTCTCTTCCTAGAAGTTGAGGTGTTCTAGGCAGATCTGTGGGTGTCATTCACCTTCAGCCATTGACTTCTCTGTCTCTTCCTAGAAGTTGAGGTGTTCTAGGCAGATCTGTGGGTGTCATTCCTTATTCTACAGAGAATGCTGCGATAACCATACTGCCATATTGGTAGCGAGAGAAACTCCTTTCAAGTCGATAGGGCAGACCTGTGGATTTAACCCATAAACTAGGTCACTTGGTTTGTCTCTCCAAAAGTTATCCCTTTTGTCCTGTGATGCCAGGATCACTTCTTTATGACCTTTACACCAGGAAGGGCAACAATAAGGGTTCCATCAGTTCTAGAGCTCAATGTCTATCCAAAACTCAATGATTAATCACCTGTATTTGAGTGACACTGACAGTACATTGTCAATGACCCTGTCACGACTAGTATTGTTACAGTACAGTCACAACGACTCTACACCAATAGTGACAGTTCAGTTCAAGTCCAGGCTAAGACAGACAGCCCTCCATCTGATCCTACTCTTCCCCTTAGCAGCTTGGTGAGGTGGTGATGGGGCTGTGGAGGAAGGAGAGCTGTCCGTGTCCAGCAGAGCCATGGACGGGGATAGACACGGGGAAGTTAAAGACCGTACTGCTCTTCCCCAGGGCAGGACTCCCGGCTTCCGACGAGCAGGATGAAGTAGCCAGGAGCTGGGACTCAAACCGTAGCAGTTGGCCCATGAAGCTGAAGTTAGGACTGATGATGCTGCGGCGTTGCTTGACAAACTCAAAGGCCTCGTCCAGCTTCACGCGGTTGGTCCTCATCAGGTAGGCCAGACAGATGGTGGCAGAGCGGGAGATGCCGGCTTGGCAGTGGACAAACACACGACCGCCTTTATTACGGATGGAGTCTACAGGAGAGAGAGAAGGAGAGGGGAGATTAGTACAACTATGTATCAATACAACATATTCAACTTAGTTCTTCTGTACGTGTGAGACAGTTGTATAAGTTGTTGCCAGATTTCTGAAAGGTTTCTCTTGACTGTGTTAGAATACCATTGGTCCTTTGTGTAGCTCAGTTGGTAGAACATGGTGCTTGTAATAACAGGGTAGTGTGTTAGATTCCCGGGACCAAACGTATGTAAAATGTATGCATACATGACTGTAAATGTATGTAGTTCTGTCCTTGAGCTGTTCTTGTCTATTAATGTTCTGTGTTGGACCCCAGGAAGAGTAGCTGCTGCTTTAGGAACAGCTAATGGTGATCCTAATAAAATACCAACAGCCAATGGGGATCCTAATAAAATACCAACAGCTAATGGTGATCCTAATAAAATACCAACAGCTAATGGTGATCCTAATAAAATACCAACAGCTAATGGTGATCCTAATAAAATACCAACAGCTAATGGTGATCCTAATAAAATACCAACAGCTAATGGTGATCCTAATAAAATACCAACAGCTAATAAAATGGTGATCCTAATAAAATACCAACAGCTAATGGTGATCCTAATAAAATACCAACAGCTAATGGTGATCCTAATAAAATACCAACAGCTAATGGTGATCCTAATAAAATACCAACAGCTAATGGTGATCCTAATAAAATACCAACAGCTAATGGTGATCCTAATAAAATACCAACAGCTAATGGTGATCCTAATAAAATACCAACAGCCAATGGTGATCCTAATAAAATACCAACAGCCAATGGTGATCCTAATAAAATACCAACAGCTAATGGTGATCCTAATAAAAATACCAACAGCCAATGGGGATCCTAATAAAATACCAACAGCCTGGGGATCCTAATAAAATACCAACAGCCAATGGGGATCCTAATAAAATACCAACAGCTAATGGTGATCCTAATAAAATACCAACAGCTAATGGGGATCCTAATAAAATACCAACAGCTAATGGTGATCCTAATAAAATACCAACAGCTAATGGTGATCCTAATAAAATACCAACAGCTAATGGTGATCCTAATAAAATACCAACAGCTAATGGTGATCCTAATAAAATACCAACAGCTAATGGTGATCCTAATAAAATACCAACAGCTAATGGTGATCCTAATAAAATACCAACAGCCAATGGGGATCCTAATAAAATACCAACAGCTAATGGTGATCCTAATAAAATACCAACAGCCAATGGGGATCCTAATAAAATACCAACAGCTAATGGTGATCCTAATAAAATACCAACAGCTAATGGTGATCCTAATAAAATACCAACAGCTAATGGTGATCCTAATAAAATACCAACAGCTAATGGTGATCCTAATAAAATACCAACAGCTAATGGTGATCCTAATAAAATACCAACAGCTAATGGTGATCCTAATAAAATACCAACAGCTAATGGTGATCCTAATAAAATACCAACAGCTAATGGTGATCCTAATAAAATACCAACAGCCAATGGGGATCCTAATAAAATACCAACAGCCAATTGGGATCCAAATAAAATACCAACAGCCAATGGGGATCCAAATAAAATACCCACAGCAGTTATACTAACAAGTAGCTGTTGCCACAGCAGTTATACTAACAAGTAGCTGTTGCCACAGCAGGTATACTAACAAGTAGCTGTTGCCACAGCAGGTATACTAACAAGTATGGGAGGGAGGGAGTATACGAGCACGCTGACTTTGGCGAGGCGCCAGCCGAACTGAAGCATGCAGAAGCCGTAAGCCACAGCAGGAAGTGACCAACATCCTCTTTGCTCAGTCAGTAGGCCTACTGAACCACAGCAGGAAGTGACCAACATCCTCTTTGCTCAGTCAGTAGGCCTACTGAACCACAGCAGGAAGTGACCAACATCCTCTTTGCTCAGTCAGTAGGCCTACTGAACCACAGCAGGAAGTGACCAACATCCTCTTTGCTCAGTCAGTAGGCCTACTGAACCACAGCAGGAAGTGACCAAACATCCTCTTTGCTCAGTCAGTAGGCCTACTGAACCACAGCAGGAAGTGACCAACATCCTCTTTGCTCAGTCAGTAGGCCTACTGAACCACAGCAGGAAGTGACCAACATCCTCTTTGCTCAGTCAGTAGTCCTACTGAACCACAGCAGGAAGTGACCAAACATCCTCTTTGCTCAGTCAGTAGGCCTACTGAACCACAGCAGGAAGTGACCAAACATCCTCTTTGCTCAGTCAGTAGGCCTACTGAACCACAGCAGGAAGTGACCAACATCCTCTTCGCTCAGTCAGTAGGCCTACTGAACCACAGCAGGAAGTGACCAACATCCTCTTTGCTCAGTCAGTAGGCCTACTGAACCACAGCAGGAAGTGACAAACATCCTCTTTGCTCAGTCAGTAGGCCTACTGAACCACAGCAGGAAGTGACCAACATGTCAGAACAATCTCAGAACCACAGCAGGAAGTGACCAACATTTCAGTTGCAAATCACCCTCCATAGTGTTGCTAACTAATGGAACTAACGGATCCCCTAGTCATTAATCCAGGAAGAGGGCAGTTAGATGGTTCTGTGGGGGTGATCGGGGAGCTATTCCCCAAGGGAGATGGTTCTGTGGGGGTGGGGGCAGAAGGGGACAAAGGGGGGTTGGCTGCCCCCCTGCTGGGGTTATTAATCTGGGAGAAAGGCCGGCCGTGAGTCTGGTGGAGAATACTACCTTTTGTCCCGACAAAACAAAGAGATGGAGGGGAGAGGAGGGAGCTGCATTCAACCATCAGCCTCTCTCTGGGTGCGCCCCAAATGCCTCCCTCTTCCCTTTATAGCGCACTACTTTAGACCAGGGCCCTGTGGAAACCTATTCCCTATTTAGTACACTACTTTAGACCAGGGCCCTATGGAACCCTATTCCCTACATAGTGCACTACTTTAGAGCAGGGCATTGCACTATAAAGGGAATAAGATGCCATTTGGGACCTCTCTCTGGCTGCCTGCTACAAAAGCAGAGGCCTGGGTCTGCTTGGTGGCTCCCACATGAAAAGGGACCACCTCTTTAAACTGGGGGGTCTAGTAGAGGGGTGGATGGGCTGTGATGATGTCACCACCATTGTGGTGGAGCAGGAAGTCCTGGATCAGACAGTTGCTCTGGGTTTGGAAGGAACTTTTTTCAATTTAAATCCAAGACGTTGAAAGGAGGAGAGGAGAGAGAGATGGAGAGAGGGAGGGGGTTGGCTGTTGTGTTGGAGAGAGGGGTTGGCTGGAGAGGGGGTTGGCTGTTGAGAGGGAGGGACTGTTGAGAGGGGGGGGGTTGGAGGGGGGGTGGCTGTTGAGAGGGAGGGGTTGGCTGGGTTGGTTGGCTGTTGTGTTGGAGAGAGGGAGGGGTTGGCTGTTGTTGGGTTGGCTGTTGAGAGGGGGTTGGCTGTTGAAAGGGAGGGGTTCCAAGGCTGTTGAAAGGAGGGGTTGGCTGTTGTGTTGGAGAGAGGGAGGGGTTGGCTGTTGTGTTGGAGAGAGGGAGGGGGTTGGCTGTTGAGAGGGAGGGGTTGGCTGTTGAAAGGGAGGGGGTTGGCTGTTGAGAGGGAGGGGTTGGCTGTTGAGAGGGAGGGGGTTGGCTGTTGAGAGGGAGGGGGGTTGGCTGTTGAAAGGGAGGGGGTTGGCTGTTGAGAGGGAGGGGTGTTGGCTGTTGGGAGGGGTTGGCTGTTGAGAGGGAGGGAGTTGGCTGTTGAGGGAGGGGTTGGCTGTTGAGAGGGAGGGGTTGGCTGTTGAGAGGGGAGGGAGTTGGCTGTTGAAAGGGAGGGGGTTGGCTGTTGAGAGGGGGGTTGGCTGTTGTGTTGGAGAGAGGGAGGGGGTTGGCTGTTGAGTTGGAGAGAGGGAGGGGGTTGGCTGTTGAGAGGGAGGGGGTTGGCTGTTGAAGGGAGGGGGCTGTTGAAAGGGAGGGGGCTGTTGTGTTGAGAGAGGGAGGGGGTTGGCTGTTGTTGAGAGGGAGGGGTTGGCTGTTGAGAGGGAGGGGTTGGCTGTTGAGGGAGGGGGTTGGCTGGGAAAGGGGGTTGGCTGTTGAGAGGGAGGGGTTGGCTGTTGAGAGGGAGGGGTTGGCTGTTGAGAGGGAGGGGTTGGCTGTTGAGGGAGGGGGTTGGCTGTTGGAGGGGGAGTTGGCTGTTGAGAGGGGGGGGTTGGCTGTTGAGAGGAGGGGGTTGGCTGTTGAGAGGGGGGTTGGCTGTTGAGAGGGAGGGGGGGCTGTTGAGAGGGAGGGGGTTGGCTGTTGAGTTGTAGTTGTTTGTTTGCCCGCCAAGCCAATAGCTTCTATGACTACAGCTGTGGTTGCCTTGCTTGGTGATTGTGTCCTATGTTTGACAGTTATCCAGAGCTATGAGAGAATTCAAACTGAACTAGGTAGCTAGCTACTTACAACGACTGTGATATCGTGACCTGCGCAAAGCATCAATGTTTTCACATCCCACATCTGTTTTGTAGTGAATTCTTCATTCATAACCCATTAAAGTCCTCAAATGAAAGGTGCCTAATGTGCAGAGTATCAACATCTCCAAATCCCATTTTATTAGGGGGGGGGGGGTGCAATCATACATAGAACCTTATGGCTCTGAACTATCATCTGGGTTCAGCCGTAAGGTTCTGACACTTCTGAATTTGACATGTTCCGTAGCTATCTAAATAAATAAATGAAAGAGTAACACTATTTTACCCAGATTGATCAGACAAATTACTGTCGTCACTGAACAACGATGTGACAACATCATTTACTTTAAGATTTCTTGACAGTGTTGTTTTGTTGTTCGCGTGCCATTATTGATGGCTAGACTATAGCCTAGACCACCCTTAGAGGGAGGTGGCAAAGACATTCTCATTGGTCCGTCTGTATTCATTCAGGCATGCGATTGGATTGAAGACCTTAGAGCTCAAATGGTTTAATGCTGATAGAACATTCTAGTTGAAATGTTTGGTTTTTTCCACCTAAAATTTACTTTGAAAAATATCAAACTTCACAGATATATGAAGAAAACATCTAAAGATCAGTTAAATGTGAATAGCAATTTTTTTTTTACAAACATCTCAGATATAACCTTATAGTTCCAAGGCCTAAACATGTTTTCTTACCCAGCTACCTGAAGCTGAACAGACTGTTAGTCGTTCTGAATAGGAATGTCTACTAAATGACCGTAATGTAAAGACACTCACCGATAAACTCTATAGCCTCATTGAACCAGGAGGAGATATCAGCCTTGTGGTTGTCCTCTACGGGGATACTCTTGTACTGGAAGGACTCTTCAAAGTGGTTGGGGCAGTTAGCTGATACGTTGATGAGAGCAGTGATACCCAGCATGTCTATCATGTCCTTTCTGCTGGCATGGTAGGCACTGCCCAGGTAGAGGAAGGGAAGGATCTCCACTGGACCCCCCTGGAGAGGAGGAGAGGAACAGGACAGACAACAGTCAACCACCACAATAAAGATAGTCTAAGATGTCCAAATCTATAGTTTGATGACACATTGACATTGTTTTGAGAGTAATAACATGTCAAAGTGTTATTGGAGAAGGTGATAGGAACAGAAAAGAATGTCATATCCTATCAATACTTACGCCTGTAGCCTACCAAATTGAGGTTAGTTTAAGACGGCAGAATCTATTGTTTTGACGACACACTGACGTTGGTTTATTTATTATAAAGGCAAAAGTGCTGTTACACAGTAATAACATAGAGAATACATGTTTTAAAGAACACCTACCTGGTCATAGAGCGGTGTACTGCATGGACTGCAGCCGGGCTCGGCGCTGTCTGGACGGGCGCTGAGGGGCAGACTGAGTCCCTGTGGAGCTGACGGCTTGGTACACATCTCTGGATACTCCGAGGAGAACGTGTCAAAACCACCTAAACAATGACAAGACAGGACGTAAGGATACTGGTGTTACCATCTTATAGTTATAAACAGTGACAGCTGTAAAGCGGCTATTTTGGAACAGTCAGTGTTCAATAACTGACGCGGGCCTACACTATGGCATTTGTTGTGCGCCGTTCGTTATTACCACGAGGCCGTAAACAATATAGAAATAGGCTACTATAATACGTTCATAATAAATCTAATAAATGTACCTGTGAGAAAGAAGACACGCGCTCCACACGGGTCTCGGCACAGAGCTGTCACCGCGAGCATTAGAGTCCCGTCCTTCTTCACTTGGCCGAAGTCTAAACTCCGATCATCCAGAAACACTACCGACTGATACTCCCCGGAGAGAAGCCGGTTCCGCGTGTCCTCGTTGGGCACGATGTGTCCCACCCCCAGCCCCCCTCTGGCCCTCCGGCGGACTATAGTACTGAAGCGGACGTTGGTGGACCCGGGGATGTGAGAGGAGTTGAAGGAGAAGAATGAGCGGCAGTCCAGGACCAGACAGCCCGGGTCGTC